>NC_134486.1:313398516-313508516 GCF_040206685.1 Ascaphus truei
TTAGTGGCAAGGGGGGTCAGCGCCAAAGGGGGGTTAGAGGCAAGGGGGTCAGCGCCAAAGGGGGGTTAGCGGCAAGGGGGTCAGCAGCAAGGGGGGTGAGCGCCTCTACCCCGGGTCCCTGTGGCTGCCCGCCCGGCGGGGGACATCACGCAGCAGGCAGAGGAGCGGGAAGGCAGAGACACACTCACCGTGTGCTCTGCACAAAGCGGAAGCCCCGCCCCCGGCTTCCTCTGACCTGCCTGCGACCAATCCCCTGCATCCCGGCCGGCATTCTAAGTCCCGCCTCCTTCATTCAAACCCATGCGGCCCTTCATCCAATCCCCTGGCAGCATTCACTCACACAGAGAATACTTACCAGCTGCCGCATCCTCCTCACCGCCGCCGCAACCGGGACACACTGGGTGGGCCGCACAGATACTTGGTGTGGGCCGCATGCGGCCCGCGGGCCGCGAGTTTGACATGCCTGCTTTAAACTGTAGAGTGATTTTTGCACTGTTAATCTTAGAATAGCTACTGCTGTATAGGCATATCATTTGTGAGTATAATTAATTCGACAGTTATGCTGCCTGGTATGCAGCTTTAGCTGAGAAGTATCAGTAGGCATACTGATAAAAATTGCAGGTCTTAATATACAGTATTTAAGCACCATACAGGTTCAACCGGAAGAATGTGCACCCACTTCACTCAGTTTTTATTTAAATGGCGGGGTTAGCAGATTTAGCTCTAACAGGCTATCAGTTGACTGAGTAATCAGGCTGTGACGTCACAGCGGAGCTCTATCTGGCTGCCTATTCTATTAATTAATTAGCCAGCGAGACGATGATAGTAAGGCCTAAATAAATGATATAGCCTGGCTGGCTTGCAGCTCTAACTGGCTGACTATTAAAAATAGAATTGAGTACCCTTGTAGTCTAGGTAATGTATTAGGACCAAACAGTGGAGAGAGCAGATTAACCTCTAACAGACTATCAACTGACTGAGCGATCAAGCTGTGAAATCACAGCGCTGCTCTATCTGGCTGCCTATTGTATTTGTTAGTCTGCGAGAAGGTGATAGTAAGGTGCTGGTACATGAATTAGCAGATATCTGCTGAATTTACAGCTCTAGCTGGCTGCAGGTATACTGAAAATAAAATAGAGTACCATGATAGTCTAGGTAGTGTATAATAATCTGGGACACCAAGTGTTAAGACATTTTTAAAGCCCTTAGAGGACTATTTGTGTACAACTCCTTTGTTGTAGATGATTCACCTTGAAGAATAAACCTACCTTTTTATTGGCATTTCATCCTGGTTTCCCGCTTTTTGCATCTGAGCTGTGCTCTCCTTGTGCCTGGTTGTTCGGGTTCTTCACCTGCATTGCTTATCCGGAGACGCACGCACGCCGATGGAGCTTTGATTGCTTATCCGTGTACTGGTGCAGTGAGTACTCATTTCATTACTAAATGACTTTCATTCATTCATGTACGTTTTTATAAAACAAAAAAGAACACGGGCGCTAACACGTATAAAGGACTAAATCAGAAAGAACTAAATCAGAAAGAAAAGAACACAATATTACCGTAACTACGAATGTAGCTGCCCTCCCCTTGCAAAAGGGAGAATGAGGGCTAGAATGTAGATCCCAGTCTGCTGCAACCCCAATAGGATCTATCCAAGACCCTTTTTATGCAATTTCTTATTAGTCTGAAATGGAGGGGGCAAAATAAGTGATTGTACCAAGGAGGGAGTGGATCGCGTTGTCCGATTTCCATCTGGCACTTATTATGCTTAACCACTGCTCTAATGCATCTTCCCCCTCACTTGATAGTAGTGTTGTAATCCTTACGAACTAGACGGCTGAACATTTCTTTATTTCACTAAGGGGCACTGTGTATCAGACTACAAATTATTATGACCTATACTCACTTCGCACCTGGATCGCAAATACCCAAGTTCTTTATGTACCCATGTTTCCACTGGCTCCCCGGTCGTTCCGGTCCCTCATTAGCATCTCCGCCAGGGTGGGGGCTGCTGTGGGGGCGAGTGTGTCGCCGGGGGAGAGTGTCCCCGGTGACATCGGAGGCAGGGCACCGACATCTTTGTTGTGTCCGCGCATGCGTGGAGGCTTGCGCATGAGCAGACGTGATGTGGCGGCCATTACAGAAAGCGAGGCGGGACCGAGATGGCGCTACATAGTGCTGGAATACCTAGAAGTCACGCATGCGCAGTTAGGGCAATGCGGTGGCCATTACATGCATGCACAGGGGCAGGGAGACTCGCGCATGTGCAGTATACATCGCGCACGCAGCCCCAATGATAAAGAGGGCATGGAGGACTACAGCCCCCAGAATGCTTAGAGGCAGGAAAGCCACTGACGACAGGGAGCCAATAGGGCTCAGGGTCAGTGTTGAAAGGAATCATTCTCTGCAGTAGCAGAGACAGAGACTGTCTGAGCGGTGAGGTCATCAGAGATAGACCATCCACCAGGAGGAGGTCACCATCGCTGAGGCTTCGGCACTGGATACAAACGGGTCCTCTTCAGTTCTGCAGTACCCAGGTGCAGGAGCCCCGGGCAGGTACAGTCACCAAGTGCACCACCATTACCGGTACCACACAGGCACCGATCATGCCTAAGGGGTGGATTGCACTTGGGACCCTGGGAATAAGGTGTGGGGTACAAAGCCCTGCGAGGTGACCGGGTAGTTGTACTATTAGGGGTATAGAGTGAAACGTTGGTAATGTTAGTACTCTATGTTGTCTATACAGTAACTGTTATATTGTGGGTCTGTTACAGTAAAGCCTTTCTATTTTATTAGTGTGTGAGTAATCTGATTGTGTCCTGAGTAAGGGTCATTCTGCCATTAGAATCCTACACAGGTGGAGGCGCTGTGTTTATATGAGTATCATTCCAGAGGATACACCCCAGGCTCTCAGTGGCGGAGGTTCATGCCTCCTGTAAACCTGACAGGTAAAAGCACCACACTCCACCTGGTTATACATATAGATTCCCCTCACATGCACTCTGTCTGCGATTGGGGGGGGGGGGGGAGGGCAAAGTGTGTTACATTTATAATACTAAATATATGGACATATTCATTGTTATTGGTTATATCAAGATATTTGTTCTGGTTGTGAAGCACTAGTTTGAGACTGCCAGTCTGAATATCTATTTTTAAAAGAATTATTATTATTATTATTATTATTTTTAAGGCAAATTAGAATAAGGTATTTATTGGCCCATAAAATAAGGAAATGTTTAGATGAGGTGAACATGAAACAATATTTTAATAACACAGTATTAAAGCTGAACCACATTAATTTCAGCCCTAGGGACCCCCTAGCTTCCCGAGTTACAGCCCCAGTATGGGGTGCCGGTATCTCTGCCATGTTTAAATTCTCCCGTGTTACGGCCCACATGACCGAGACCTTTAAACAATGCAGGGAGATACAGAGGCGGCACATTTTATTTGAGTGCGGCTAGCTCCGCAAGCCTGAGGATGCCCCGGCATGCTAGCCGCACTCCCTCGGCGTGCCGCGCATCATCGACGCGCGGTCACGCGTCATCGGGTGCCTGCGCCCCCTGCACGCGCGTCCAGGGCTCCCCGAGGGAGCCCTGGTGTCCCGCGATGTGGGGGACGGCGGCAGGGGGTTCTGGGGGACCCGGCAGACCCGGCGAGCGGAGGGAGAAAGCCCCGATCGGAGGGCGCTCCTCCGCGGCTTCGGCGCGCGCCAGGCACATCCCGGCGCGCGCCTGGTTACTGCTGCGGCCGAGACCGGGCAAATGCTCAAATAAACTTGGCCGCAGCAGTACCAGCACCCCGTACCGGGGGCCTGTAACTCAGGAAGCAGGTCATCCCTAAGACTGAAATTAATACGGTTCAGCTCTGGAGACCCCCTGCTTCAATACTGTGTTATCAAAATAAAATAAAAGCAGCTTCATTACCTTAGCGACTAGCTGGTAAGGAATAAAAGGGGTTAAGCCAGAGTACCTGGTTTACTAATGGGCAAGTGGTTAGGCCTACCGGGAAGGTTGCGGAAGTTGTTAACCCATTCATTACCTTAGCGGTAGTAACCACTATGGTAATGAAAGGGTTAACCCCTCCCAGTACCCACCTGAGAGGCCTAACCACAGACCCCATGGTAACTATCCCCTTCACCCACCCCCTCTACCCCAATAAACATTACAATGCAATACAAACAGCAATACAGCCATTGATTGCAGTGTGGTTACCTATGCCCTCAATGGGGGCAAAAATAACCCAATGGCAATGAATGGGCGACCTACTACCCTCTCTTCCCCAACCCACCCCCCCCCGAATGGGTGACCTACTACCCTCTCTTCCCCACCCCCCCCACCCCCCCCAACACATACAATACAGTAATGGGCAATATCCCTATTATCCAGATCTGGATAATAGTGCATTTGCCCATTAAAAATAAATAAAACATTACCAAAACATTACCCAGCCAGCATATAGAAAATTAAAGTTGTACTTACCACTGCCAGGACAAATGCTGTCTTCATCCTCCTCGTATTCCGTGGGCACTGAGAGTAAAATAAAAAAACTAACTACTGACCTGAACCCTCTTAATCATCTTAGAGGTTACTAACTCCATGCTGCACATATTAAAAGGGATTTTTTATTTATTTTTAACGCACCATGGACTGCTGCTTTAACTGAAGTTAACGTCTCGTTAAGTCATTAATGGACCTCTGTGGATCTACCCTACTATGTATTAAACACAACCTTTCACTTGTAAAGTGTCCATCCCTTTGCTGGCCTTCTCCTAATTAGGGGATAGGCTGCAGAACCCTTTGATTGTCATGCACCCTGTTGCAGGGTACATGCAACTACACACGCGGGTTTCTTGACAAGGCTTATTTATTTAGCCTTAAAAGATATACAGCACACAAAACAAAAATAGCTTTTCATCAGCAAACAAAAGAAAATGGCCTTTTCTTCAGCAGACAAAACAAAACAGTTTCTCTTTAGCAGACAGTGTAAAAATAAGGTAGCTACTCTATTCTATGCAGGAGACAGACAGTTCATAAACCATGTACTTTGCTAACAGACCTTGTATCAGTAATCTCTTCAGTAGCTTACTCCTCTCTCCTCAACAGCCAGCCCCATGTGCCTACAGCCTGGGGTTTTTTAACACACATTGATTAGGCAGCTGGGATCCAACTAATTGTCCTGAGGTTCCCAGCTGAAGTTAACCTAGTCACTGCTGCATTGCAGGCTAAACATATGTCTGCCAGGCATAAGCTGGTGGCTTTTATTTACCCTGTCACATTCCTCCCCTGTAAGTGTGTGGCTGGGGCTACGCATGGCAGAAGCCCGACCATCCACACTTTCTCTAGAAAAGAAATCAGCACTTGCGTTCTCTTTTCCCGGCCTGTGCTGAATCTCAAATGAGAAGGGTTGGAGGGCCATATACCACCTAGTTAACCTAGCATTGGAATCTTTCATACTATTTAACCACTTCAGTGGAGCATGGTCCGTCACCAGAGTAAAATGGACTCCTGCCAGGTAATGCCTCAAAGCCTCGATTGCCCACTTTACTGCGAGGCACTCTTTCTCAATCACTGAGTAGTTTTTTTCCCTTGGGAACAATTTCCTACTCAGGAAAAGGATAGGATGTTCAACTCCCTCGAACTGTTGTGACAACACTGCCCCTAGCCCTATCTCTGATGCATCTGTTTGCACTATAAAAGGGCTGTTGAAGTCTGGGCTTCTAAGGATGGGACCCTCTGATAGACACCTTTTTATGTCCTCAAAGGCTCTCTGACAATCCCTTGACCACACCACTTGTGTAGGGGCACACTTTTTTGTGAGGTCCGTTAAAGGGGCTGCCACTTCCGAATAGTTGGGGATGAACCGCCGGTACACTGGCGACACACTTTATTCGAGCTCGGCTAGTCCCACGAATTCGGGTATACCCGGGTGTATTGAGGTTTGTGACTGTTTTCTGCCTGAGTGCATTGAGGTATTTTCCAGGCAGGGATTGAAGCATTTTATTCCTGCTGGCTGCAATACTGCACAGTATATATATATATACTGCATTACAATTCATGAATTTATGCCATCTGGTAGACACGCGAAGCATTGCAGCCTATTAAATCCTAATCATTATCATTTAACAAATCAGCCGCCCATCAGCCAGGCATGAACCCAGGCTAGGAAGGCAAATGCAACGGGGCTTGTCAGAGGTGAGGAGCGGCGCATTCCAGGTATCTGCCAGGTACATACCGGGTATTTGCTCGAATAAAGTGTGTCGGTGCAGTAGTACCCTGCTAAACCCAGCAGAGAGCGTACCTGCGTTTTTGTTTGGGGGTCGGAACTTCTTTCAGGGCAACTACCTTGTTGGCTAGTGGCCTTACTTTTCCACCTCCCACTGCATACCCTAAGTATTTGGTTTCCGCCTTACCCAGGGCACATTTCTTAAGGTTGGCTGTGAGCCCTGCCTCTCTTAGAGATTTGAGGATGGCTTTCAGCCTATTTAGATGGGCCCGCCAGTGTTTACTATAAATGACAATGTCATCTAGGTAGGCTGTGGCATAAGTCCTATGGGGTCTCAGCACCTTATCCATGAGTCTCTGAAATGTGGCTGGGGCTCCATGCACTTGGACTTCTCCTCTAAGGGTATTTGCCAGTATCCTTTTGTCAAGTCCAGCGTGGATATATATTCCGCGTTACCAAGGTCGTCAATTAATTCGTCCACCCTTGGCATCGGATATGCATCAAACTTGGATACCGCATTGACGTTTCGGAGGTCCACACAAAATCTTTCCTTCCCCTCGGGTTTAGGGACCATAACTAGTGGACTACACCACTCACTGCATGATTCCTCAATCACTCCTAAGTGTAACATTTCTTGTACCTCCTTCTCTACCAGAGCCCTACGACTTTCAGGCAACCTATAAGGACGGGAACGTACTTTTACTCCAAGTGCTGTCTCGATCGCATGTGAAATTAAGTTAGTTTGCACTGGTAAATCAGAAAAAACATCATGGAATTGTGTAATTATTGCTAACAAGTCTCCTTTTTGTTCAGAGGACAACTGTCTACCCATTGGGATTTTATCGTCACTCACGATGTTTTCCCTTGGAGGCTGAAGACCCAAGTCCATTTCCTCCACCACCGGGTGGATGAATAGAGACCGCTGCATCTTCCAGAGTTTCAGCAAGTTCACATGGTAAATCTATTTACCCTTCCTGGACCCTGGTTGAGTGATCTCATAATCCACATCACCCGTACGGCGGAGTACTTCGAATGGGCCCCGCCATTTGGCCAGGAGTTTACTCTCGCAACTGGGTAACAATAACATCACCTGGTCTCCCGGGTGAAACACTCTCATGCGAGCATTCTGATTGTAATGTCTCTCCTGACTGTCCTGGACTGATCTAAGATTCTCCCTAGCAAAATAGCCGACCACATCTAGGCGCTTCCTAAGGTCTAGTACATATTGCAGGGTATTCTTAGAAGGGGACCTCTGTTCCTCCCAGGACTCCTTTAGGATGTCTAGGATACCCCGGGGTTGGCGGCCATAGAGCAGTTCAAATGGAGAGAATCCCGTGGAGGCCTGGGGAACTTCCCGCACTGCAAACAGCAGAAAAGGGAGAAGTTCATCCCAGGCTCTCTTCTCTGAATCTACAAATTTTCTCAGCATCCCTTTTAGAGTTCGGATAAATCTTTCCACCAATCCGTCAGTCTGTGGGTGGTAGACCGATGTCCGAACAGACTTGACCTCTAGTAACTTTAAGACATCCTGCATCAGATTAGCCATAAAATTTGTACCTTGGTCTGTCAACATAACCTGGGGAAGTCCAACCCGTGATAACAGTTCCAACAATATGTTGGCTACTTGCTTCGCCGTTGATGTTCTCAGGGGGAACGCCTCAGGATATCTTGTTGCATAATGTATGTATGTATGTATGTCTTTATTTGTATAGCGCCATAAAATGTACATAGCGCTTCACAGTAATAATACATGTCATATAAATAACAAATATAAATAACACATCATGGGAATAAGTGCTTCAGACATACTGTAAAAGTAACATTAAGGAAGGAGTCCCTGCTCCGAGGAGCTTACAATCTAATTGGTAGGTAGGGAGAACGTACAGAGACAGTAGGAGGGAATACTAGTAAGTGCGTCTGCAGGGGGCCAAGCTTTGTGTCATGTGTCCATGATTATCCAGTGCTACTCATATGCTTCTTTAAGCAGATGTGTCTTAAGGTGGGTCTTAAAGGTGGTTAGCGAGGGGGCTAGTCGGGTATTGAGGGGAAGGGCATTCCAGAGGTGTGGGGCAGAAAGTGAGAAAGGTTTAAGGCGGGAGAGAGCTTTAGATACAAAGGGGGTAGAAAGAAGACATCCTTGAGAAGAACGCAAGAGTCGTGATGGTGCATAGCGAGAAATTAGGGCTGAGATGTAATGAGGGGCAGAAGAATGTAAAGCTTTAAAAGTGAGCAGTAGAATTGAGTGTGAGATACGCGATTTAATCGGAAGCCAGGAGAGGGATTTCAGCAGGGGAGACGCTGAGACAGATTTAGGAAAGAGTAGAGTGATTCTGGCAGCAGTGTTTAGGATAGATTGTAGGGGAGACAGGTGAGAGGTAGGAAGGCCGGACAGCAGGAGGTTGCAGTAATCGAGACGTGAGAGAATGAGGGCCTGAGTCAGAGTTTTAGCATTTGAGTAACAGAGGAAAGGGCGTATCTTTGTGATATTGCGGAGGAAAAAGCGACAAGTTTTAGAAACGTTTTGAATATGAGAGGAGAATGAGAGAGAGGAATCAAGTGTGACCCCTAGGCAGCGTGCTTGGGCTACTGGGTGAATGATCGTATTTCCAATAGCAATGTGGAAGGATGTAGTAGGGCCAGGTTTGGGAGGTAGTATAAGGAGCTCTGTTTTTGCCATGTTAAGTTTCAGTCGGCGGATGGCCATCCAGGATGATATTCCAGAGAGGCATTCAGAAACTTTGGTCTGTATAGCAGGTGTAAGGTCAGGGGTTGAAAGGTAAATTTGTGTGTCGTCAGCATAGAGGTGATATTTAAACCCAAAAGATGTGATTAGGTCACCTAGAGAGAGTGTGTAGAGAGAAAAGAGAAGGGGTCCCAGGACAGAGCCCTGGGGTACCCCCACAGAGAGATCAATAGAGGAGGAGGAGGTGTTAGCAAAAGAGACACTGAAGGTACGATGGGAGAGGTAAGAGGAGATCCAGGATAAAGCTTTGTTCCGAATACCAAGAGTATGGAGAATGTGAAGGAGAAGAGGGTGGTCCACGGTGTCGAATGCTGCAGAGAGGTCGAGTAATATGAGCAGAGTGTAATGACCTCTGTCTTTGGCAGCGTGGAGGTCGTCAGTTATTTTAGTGAGGGCTGTTTCAGTAGAGTGAGCAGTGCGGAAGCCAGATTGTAGAGGGTCTAGTACAGAATAGGTGTTGAGAAAGTGTAGCAATCGAGAGAATACAAGACGTTCAAGGAGTTTGGAGGCAAAAGGCAGGAGGGAGACAGGTCGATAGTTAGAAGGACAGGTAGGGTCAAGCTTGCTGTTTTTGAGTAATGGTATAACGGTTGCATGCTTGAAGGATGAAGGAAAGGTACCAGAGTAGAGGGAAGAGTTAAAGATCTGTGTGAGCATAGGGATTATAGAAGGAGCAAGAGGTTTTAGGAGATGGGAGGGAATGGGGTCAAGTGGGCAAGTGGTAGAGGGCGAAGAGGAGATCAGCAGTGATACATCCTCCTCCGAGATAGCAGAAAAAGAGTCAAGAAAGACAGGAGGAGAGTTGGGAAGCATTGTGGGATGGGAGGAGGCAACAGATGGGATGTACTGCCGTATGGACTCCACCTTTTTCTTAAAAAAGTCAGCAAAGTCCTGAGGTGAGATGGATGAAGAAGAGGAGGCAGCTGAGGGTGGTCTGAGTAGGGAGTCAAAGACAGAAAAGAGACGGCGTGGGTTAGACTTGTGTGTGTTGATTAGTGATGAAAAGTAGGTTTGTTTAGCCTGAAAGAGGGCAGAGTTGAAACAGGATAGCATAAATTTGTAGTGAATGAAGTCTGCGAGCGTATGAGATTTCCTCCAGAGGCGTTCAGAGGAATGAGTGGAGGAATGCAGCATGCGTGTGTCGGAGTTTAGCCAGGGTCTGGGGTTAGAAGGGCGAGGACGGCAGAGAGAAAGTGGGGCATGAAGATCAAGAGAGGAAGATAAGGCAGAGTTGTAGTTCCTGACCAGGTTGTCAGGGTCTGAAGCGGAACTGAGAGAGGAGAGGGAGCAGCATAAAGTGGAATCAAGAGCTGGTAGGTTAATAGAGTGCAGGTTTCTGCAAAAACGAGGGCGAGATGGAGATGGAGATGGAGATGGAGAGAAGCGAGAGAGAGAAAATGAGATGAGGTGATGGTCAGAGAGAGGAAAGGGGGAAATGGAGAAGTCGGAGAGAGAGAAGTTTTTAGTGAAAACCAGGTCTAAGTAGTGGCCATCCTTGTGGGTGCTGGCTGTAGTCCACTGTTGAAGGCCAAAAGAAGAGGTTAGAGAAAGAAAGCGGGAAGCCCAAGGGAGAGAGGGGTCATCAATGTGGCAATTGAAGTCCCCAAGGAGAAGAACAGGGGAGTCTGAGGAGAGAAAGAAAGAGAGCCAGGATTCAAAGTGAGAGAGAAAGGCAGAAGGGGGATGAGTAGAGGAAGGTGGGCGATAGATGACCGCCACATGAACCGGGAGAGGAGAGAAGATCTGGACTGTGTGAGCCTTGTAATAATCCACTATTACAAGAATAAACCTGTGTCCTTTCGCAGAAGGTTCTAGAGGTCCTACCAAGTGTACCCCAATCCTCTCAAAGGGAACTGACACCAAGGGTAGAGGAACCAAAGGGCCTGGTTTTTGTCCCTTTGGACTAGTTAACTGGCACTCCGGACATGCCGCACATAACTTAGCAATATCACTATGCAGCCCTGGCCAATAAAATCGGGATGAAATACGTTCCAATGTTTTATCCCTGCCCAGGTGGCCACCCCAAGGGACAGTATGGGCTAGAGTGAACACAGATTTAACAAACGCCTTGGGAACCAATATCTGTCTGGTGACCTCCCCTGTTTGTGTCTGCCTATTCACCCTATACCCTATACAGGATATCATTTGATAGCTCAAAATGGGGGAATACTATCACCCCCTGTGCATTTAAAATGTGCTCATCCATTTTTACCACCTTGTCATACTGTCTAGCAAGGACTGGGTCTTCCCTTTGCCTCTGGCAAAAATCAGGGAGGTATAGGTCTGGTAAATCTCCAGGGCCCATATCCCCCTCTTTCTGGCCATCCCCAGTCATCACTTGTGACTTCTGGCTATAAGAATGGTCACCTTGAGACCCAGATTTCTGCAACCAGTCCTGTTTGTCAGAGCGTTTTTGCTTTTGAGTCTTTTGAACCCGGTGTCTACTGGGAAAAAGGTCTGCCGAGAAGGGGAACAGTTTGCCAGGGTTCTCCTGAGCCATAGAATGAGACTCCTCGTGAGAGACTGGAGCCATTAAGTCCAAAAAGAAAGGCCAGTCCCGGCCGAGCACAATGGGGGCAGGGAGCCAAGGAGCGACTCCTACTTCGAGGTAAGCCTCCTGACCTTTTACCTGTAGCCGGATTTTGGCCGTCGGATAGCGTTTTACATCGCCGTGTATACATTCTATACTCCATGGGGAGTCAAAAGAACACACGTTAGGTGGTAACAGTTCCTGGAGGACCAGAATTTTCCCAGAGCCCGAATCTACCAGGACCTGGACGGTTTTTCCCCCAATCAGGGCTGGAAGTAGCCAGGGCTTGTAATTTTCTCCAGTGAAGGCCGAGGCGACGGTTCTGCTGAATGAACAATTCATCAGTGGACAGTCCACATACCGGTGGCCTTGTTCTCCGCAGGCGGAACATGGAGAGGGTTCCCTCGCAGGAGGGGGCTGTGGATAGTGCTCCGCTGGACCGGATACTGGAGACCAGGCACCTGGTGGGTCCTGTGGCGACGTCCTCGGAAGTTCCTCTCATTTTGCGACGAGCAGACATCAGGAAGGCGATGAGGGTCTCGGCGGGGACCAGCATTTGGACCGCGTCCTTGCTGGAACGACTGCTCCTTCCGTTGGACTTGGCGGTTGCGTATGGACGGGCCGTAGGTTCCCCGTTGATCCGACCTCCCCCTTCGGGCGTTGGCAAGTGTCGGTGGAGTCGGGTCCTGGACACTCGCCTGCTGCTGAGGTTCCCAGCTGAAGTTAACCTAGTCACTGCTGCATTGCAGGCTAAACATATGTCTGCCAGGCATATAGCTGGTGGCTTTTATTTACCCTGTCACACACCCCTATTTAGAATTTGTGCGAACAAGAATGACCTCTATTTTAATTGAAGGAAACAAATTCTGTTTTTCCTTTATTCAATGATGAAAATATATTATATTTACATTGGAAGAAAATAAATAAAGGATCATTTTATGAATATCCCGTTAATTTGATGTGTTTCACAATTTAGTAAGCATATGTCAGACTTGTGAGTGTACTCTTGAATGGTTTTGTCATTGCTCTTGTAACCCAGGTCCCCCCTCTGGGCTCTCTTCACTTCCCCTACCTTCCGCTCGCCTCCGCTGTGGTCGGGAGAGTTGCGGGCGGTTGCAGGGGCGACCGGGTCGCAGGCGCTTCTCAGAGGGAAGGGTCCCGCCATCTTAGTTAGGTGCACACATGCGCAGTAGAGTCGCATATGTGCAATGAGGTGCTGGAGATGCGGCGGCAATTATAGAAAGGCTCTGCAATGGGAACTACATATCCCAGGAGCATAAGAGGCAAAATGGCAGGTGACAGACAGCAGCCAATAGGGCACCAGGATTCCCCTGCTGGGGAATTGATACATTTGGCGTGCTGAGAGCCACACCAGTCTACAGAGGGAGGTGAAGCTGAGAGGTAGTGTCCAGGTAATGCTGAGAACCAGGGGAGCGATGATACCTTAAGGAAAAAAACACTACATAGTGCAATATTGTAGTTACAATATAGTGAAATAAGCAGAGAGCTCCCAAATGCCA
Organism: Ascaphus truei; assembly: GCF_040206685.1. NCBI lineage: Eukaryota > Metazoa > Chordata > Amphibia > Anura > Ascaphidae > Ascaphus > Ascaphus truei. The sequence continues at coordinate 313,411,532 of NC_134486.1, forward strand.
ACTCACAATCTAGTAGACAAAAAAGAGCAGAAATTCAACTGTGGCAAAGATGATCCCAGGCTGGAACAGGTAGGAGGACATCAGATAATATCCCAGAGATTAAACAGCAGGGTAAGTGAGGTGTCGATGGTAATAGCTGAGTAGCGACCTCAGAATCACTGCACACCAACGCTTCTGCAGATCTCCGTTTCGTATCCACGCTGGGGCCGACACGTCACTTTCGGTCTCTCGTCTCGCCGGAAACTGACGTCACAGGATCTCCCAGCACTGCCTCTCTTCTCGGTCTGAACTCTAGGCCACGCTATACGTGTTTCGCCGTTCTGGTTGACGGCTTCGTCAGGAGTGACAAACTGGTTTGTGTTAAACCAGTACCTGAATTTTTATATAAAGCCAAAGCTTTTACAAAAGAAGTCCCTCTTGAAGTTATTGCCAAAACGGAGGTGATTTGTCTACAAAAGATACCGTTACGTGCCTGGTATAGGCACTTTAAAGTAAGTGAATATATTACCACCTTTCTGTACTGATACTAGTATGTGAACGTACTTCACTATATTGCCTTTTTTTCTCATGTCTTTTTCATATAACGAGGAGCGCTGAACATCGTGAACATTTTAACCTCACTTACCCTGCTGTTTAATCTCTGGGATATTATCTGATGTCCTCCTACCTGTTCCAACCTGGGATCATCTTTGCCACAGTTGGATTTCTGCTCTTTTTTGTCTACTAGATTTGGGAGCTCTATGCTTATTTCACTATATTGCACCTACAATATTGCACTCTGTAGTGTTTTTTTCCTTAAGGTATCATCGCTCCCCTGGTTCTCAGCGTTATCTACTACTTGGACCGTGAAACAGTCCTTTCTAAGGGTTTGAGTGATTATTTACCTATTTCACTTATTCATGTGATTTTTTAAATATTATTATTTATATTATATCACTTTCACTGTACGCACTTTAATTATATTATATTGTTTATCATCACTGTATTGTTTTGCACACAATATTTTGAGAGTACAGAGCGCCATCTTGTGTTGTTTTCACATAGGTAGTGTCCAGGGAGCTGTGCTTCCCTGGAGTATGTATGTATGTCTTTATTTATATAGCACCATTAATGTACATAGCGCTTCACAGTAGTAATACATGTGGTAATCAAATAAATAACAGATAATATAAATAACAGATCATGGGAATAAGTGCGTCAGACATAAAAGTAACATTAAGGAAGAGGAGTCCCTGCTCCGAGAAGCTTACAGTCTAATTGTTAGGTAAGGATAACGTACAGAGACAGTAGGAGGGAGTTCTGGTAAGTGCGTCTGCAGGGGGCCAAGCTTTATGTATCATGTGTTCAGAATGTTCACAGTGCTATTCATATGCTTCTTTAATCAAGTGTGTCTTAAGGTGGGTCTTAAAGGTGGATAGAGAGGGTGCTAGTTGGGTACTGAGGGGAAGGGCATTCCAGAGGTGTGGGGCAGTCAGTGAAAAAGGTTTAAGGCGGGAGAGGGCTTTAGATACAAGGGGTGTAGAAAGAAGACATCCTTGAGAAGAACGCAAGAGTCTGGATGGTGCATAACGAGAAATTAGGGCTTAGATGTAAGGAGGGGCAGAAGAGTGTAAAGCTTTAAAAGTGAGAAGAAGAATGGAGTGTGAGATGCGGGATTTGATCGGAAGCCAGGAGAGGGATTTCATGAGGGGAGATGCTGAGACAGATCTAGGAAAGAGTAGAGTGATTCTGGCAGCAGCATTTAGGATAAATTGTACACTGGCGACACGTTTTATTGAAGCACGGCTAGCACCGCAAACCGGGGGATGCCCCGGCGTGCTAGCCGCACTCCCTCGGCGTGCCGCGCATCATCGATGCGCGGTCACGTGTCATCGGGTGCCTGCGCCCCCTGCACGCGCGTCCAGGGCTCCCCGAGGGAGCCCTGGTGTCCCGCGATGTGGGGGACGGCGGCAGGGGGTTCCGGGGGACCCGGCGGACCCGGCAGCGGGAGGAAAAAAGCCCCGATCGGAGGGCGCTCCTCCGCTGCTTCGGCGCGCGCCCGGCACCCTCCGGCGCGCACCAGGTTACTGCTGCGGCCGAGAACGGGCAAATGCTCGAATAAACTCGGCCGCAGCAGTAGGGGAGACAGGTGAGAAGCAGGAAGGCCGGACAGCAGGAGGTTACAGTAATCAAGACGGGAGAGAATGAGGGCCTGAGTCAGAGTTTTAGCAGTCGAGCAACAGAGGAAAGGGCGTATCTTTGTTATATTGCGGAGGAAAAAGCGACAAGTTTTAGAAATGTTTTGAATGTGAGGGGCAAATGTGAGAGAGGAGTCGTGTGTGACCCCTAGGCAGCGTGCTTGGGCTACTGGGTGAATGATCGTAGTTCCAACAGTAATGTGGAAGGAGGTAGTAGGGCCAGGTTTGGGAGGAAGTAGGAGGAGCTCTGTTTTAGCCATGTTGAGTTTAAAGCGGCGGAGGGCCATCCAGGATGATATAGCAGAGAGACATTCAAGAAACTTTGGTTTGCACAGCAGGTGTAAGGTCAGGTCTTGAAAAGTATATTTGTGTGTCATCAGCATAGAGGTGATAATTAAACCCAAAAGATGCTATTAGGTCACCTAAATATTAATAAATGTTATAAAATGTTATTAGGCCTAGTTTACCCCCTTAGGCCCAATGTAGGCCCTGAGACCCAAACCAGATTGTGGCTGCTATAGGGACAGGCCCCTAAGATAGGGGCACCGCTGTCTCACACACGTGGGGGGGTGAGTGACTCTGTGGGCATCAGGGTGGTTGGGTGCCCAGGGGCACCTTAGTACTTGGGGGTAAACCCTGCGAGGGTGAGGACACAGTGTAGGGGGAAGAACGGTGAGGGGGTACGGCCCTGCAAAGCTTGTATGTTTTGTAGTGTGATTATTACTATTCTGTGCAGTAAAACAGTTATACTTACAGTACACAAGTGTGTTTTGCTGCATGGGGTTCCTGTAACAGGGTAATTTCACACAGTAGAATTCCGTACAGGTGGAGGCGATATCGATCATCAATTCAGGTACACCCCACGTTCCCAGCAGTGGAGGCTCAGGTTTCCTGTGAGCCACAGGTATCACACCGCTCCACACATCTCCCAGAGGATGGGGGAAAGTGCGCTACACAATAAACACTAAACAGTTTTTATTATTTCTTACCTCATTTATAAAGGCTTGAAGAGCTCTCAGAGTCAAGAGTTACTGTATGAAGTTCCACTTGATTTATATAACAACAAAAAAAGGAGCATCCCAAGGAAATTTTATTACCTACACATTTTTTATTCCACTTAAAAACAATGTGGATATATGCTCAAAGAATGTGATTTTACATAGTTACCTCATAAAATGTACGGTAAGTACAGATATAGCAGATATTACCCGCGCTAACCCGATTGAATGCAAAAAGGATGCATTAAGCAGCACGTGAGCTTCTTAACCATTGTTCTCAAATAGCACTGCTGTTAAATAATGCGCCAGCGGTAACGCAACGCATTGTGTTAAAAGGGGCATCAACGTCTGCTTTATTTTTAAGTCATAGAAAATAGAAAAAGTCAAGTATCACTTATCCTTTTAAATATTGAAAGTTCTGTAAAACAGAGAATACAATGCACAACTGTGTTTAAAATACAATTTTTAACAATAAGTGTACTGTATCTCTTTACATAGCTTAAAATCTCTGAATTCTTTTTGGGATGAATGCTGAGATCAGTTGAACATTATTTTATCACAACGCTTCAGATGGATTAAAGGGATAAGCTATTTAATCTTAAAGTCTTACAGATGCCAGCAGGCAGATGTCTTATCAGTAGGAGCCAAAAATGTCCCCCAACAGTTCATTAAATATACTGAACATTAGTAAGTTCAATGAACCTTTGCTTTTTTTTAAAGTATGAATGACATACCGTACGGTTTATATCAACCTTAAAAATGCATTTCTTCCCTCAGGCATATTTGTAGGAATAGACAAAGTGTAGGTATAACACAACTTTCACGCTAATGCAGCCTTAGTTAAAAAAAAAATGTATAAATCATGTGAAGTTGAATAATTTACAATACCAATGTTGTGACATGTCCAGAGACCTGCAGCCTAAGTCAGCAGGTCTTTTTTATTCTACTGGATATAGATCCAATGTTGGTCTTTCTCCCTCTTAATAGTGGTAAATGAGAATTTTAATCCTAATAGAGGTATATTAGTATTTTATCTGGTAGTGTTAGGACTTGCGAACTGGGTCTGCCTTGTCATGGCTCGCAGGCTTACAATGCTTTGGCCAAAGGGTTAAACTACATGAGTATTTTACTGTGTATTTTTGTCATATTGGATGTAGCATTTGGCTTCTCTGTCGCTTGTAGTATACATTTGCCATTCTCAATAGCTCTCCTTTTTGACACTTACATACATATATATTTTGTGGGGGCTCAGGGGTTCCTAGAATGAGCTTGCTGGGGTTCTGTGTGCTGTTTTTTCACAATATCACAAAGCACATAAAACATCGCTTTTTTCAATATATGAGATTTCCACCTAATACATTTTTTAGAACACTGTACAAGCCACAAAACTTAGAATGTCTTTTTTTTTAATTGCACTAGCGGCCTCAAGTACTGTAGGTCAAAAGAAGAGTCAACAAATGGAGTTTGATTTTTAATTACTGGTGTTGTAGGACTACAATAAAAATAATTCTTTAAATTGTTTATGTATATTTTCCATCTGTACAAACATTACTCAGTCGCAGTGGGGACATCCAGTACAATCAAACTGGTCTAACAATGTTTTTATCTTCTTTTGCTGTATGTTATTTCTCAGAATACACTTTCCTCTCTGCACTTCAGTTGCAAATCATTCATAGCATTGTGTTATGTTTCAAAGCTTGCAAGACAGAACAGTGAAAGGTGAAGGACTTTACAAAAAAAATATTTGTACAGTTTGTGCTAGTTGCGTATGATTAAACAACTTGAGGACAGCATTATGTATTTTTTATTGTTTATGTAATGTTACTGACACACTAGGAAAAATAGACCTTTAAGAAAAGAGTGCCTAATTTTTCAGCAGAGATGACATTCACATAAATATGAACCACTAAAAGGTATCATTCTACAGTAATTCTACATAAGCCCGATGAGAAAATTAAATCATTTTTTTCTGTCGCTTCTGAATAGTAGAAAGCTGAAAAACTAATGGCTGCCATAGGAATGAAAGCCTATTTGACTGGTCTTATTTAAATGGACCCAACAACAGTTATCCCCCAAAAAATTATTCAAATTATTTTATTAGTAATAATTAGAATTTATTCCTGAGGTGTGCAAAACTGAATGGCAGTGATGGGACACCTCAGGCATATTATCTATAGCACTGTGCCGCAAGTTACAATCATAAGGGAGGAGCCAAAGAAAGCCATCGTTCTTAAACTGAAAGATTGGATATTCCTGGAAATGACAAAGGTTTTGGGGTTATGTTCCCCCCATGGAGGTTGCATCATAATATGAAATTGTTTCTGACAATGTCATTACGAGTTATCATTGTGGCATTCCCAAATATAGATGCTTCAATTTGTTAAGAGTAAATAAATTGATTATTTAGAAGCACGGGATAAACATTTAACACTTAAGGATCAGATCAGGACTACACTTTGAGCTAAAAACGTTAACTTAAATGCTTTGTGTCTCATTCATTATTCTACCAAAGGACACATTTCCACTAAGGTTTCCTCACCAGAAGGTTAGGATATCCCTTATACTGCTTGTATTGCAGTTTAAATTATATTCTATTTAGTGATGTTCTGAACTGTAAAAACCTGTTCCCTAAATCGTTTTGACAAAATCCGTCTGTGGATTGGATACTAAAAAATCCATCTGGATTTATTCAAATTCGTCATTGAATACAATACGGACAGTTTTTAAGAATCTATTGCTGGATTAGAGAGCGAGAAAAAGAGTGAGAGAGCAAGACAGAGAGACCTTTCAACCGTCAGTTGTATATACTGTTGCGGCACACTTTATTCTAACAAATCACCGGTTTGTCCCTGGCTGGTTCCTGGAATGCCACGCTGTTCACCCAGAGCATGCCGCGTTCCCAGCCAGGGGTCATGCCCGGCTGATGCGCGGTTGATGTGTTAATTGATAATGGTTCAGGATTTACTAGGCTGCAATGCTTCGCGTGTCCGCCAGATGGCATAAATTTATGAATTGTAATGCAGTATATATATATATATATATATATATATATATATATATATATATATATGTAGAAGAAACACACAGCGCAATTCTAAACAATTTGTTCCTGTGGACGATAATATTCACACCACTATATAGAGCCAATAATAGATGGGAGGTACATACCCTGGTTTACCTCTAACCCTATACACTGCAGCTAGTTTAGGTCTGCGGCTCCACAATCGCCGCCTTGGAGATCTGGAGAAGAGTGACCTAAGCGCAAGTAGAACAGGGAAGAGAGAAAACACAAAAGGGGATCATAGGGCAGTATATCTATAATTACATAAATATTAGACTGGTAAGATATGCGCTTACACTGATCGGATAAATAAGAGCCTGTAATCCTCTCAGGGACTCTCGAACGTAGCTGTAGGGGGCTTCTTTGTATACTGCTTGGTATTCCAGAGATCCTCTTAACAGGCAATCAGCTGCTGCTTGTCCAGGTGTTCTTCGTCCCAAGCACTCGCGTCTCACTATGGATGAATTTCACAGGAGGGGGGGGGGGAGGGGAGGGAAGGTGGGGAGGAAATAATGGAAGGGAACAAAATATGTGTAAAACCTTTTAATCTAAAAAAGACTAGTTAAATTATAGGTGATCAACTCACATTGTGTGAGAAAACAACAAGCAGTAGAGAGTGTTTAGCGAGTCTCTCACACTCGTGTAGAATCGCCGGTTTACCAGTCCTCTCCGCAGTCTCTTCCGTACCACGTGATCGGCCGTGGCGTGTGACGCTGCGTGTGACGCGGCCCGGCTCTCGCGATGCTCTCTCTGCACAAACATCGGCACATTAAAAATTATTTAAAACACATTTTTATTCATAGTGTAGATGTGCAGGGGGTCTCCGGAGCTGAACCGCGTTGGTTTCAGGTCCGGGGACCCCCTGCTTCCCGAGATACAGCCCCTTTTATGAGGTGCTGGTATCCCTCTGCATTAGAGTTCCCGATCACGTGACCGCGGCATGTAAACAAAGCAGAGGGATACCGGCACTCCCTAAAGGGGCCTGTATCTCGGGAAGCAGGGGGTCCCCGGACCTGAAACCAACGCGGTTCAGCTCCGGAGACCCCCTGCACATCTACACTATGAATAAAAATGTGTTTTAAATAATTTTTAATGCGCCGATGTTTGCGCAGAGAGAGCAGCGGTTCTCTCTCTGCTGCAAACACATCTCGCCAGGGGACGGCCTATAGTATCATTGATGTGCATATACAGTACTGTATTTATTTATAAAATATTTTACCAGGAAGTAATACATTGAGAGTTACCTCTCGTTTTCAAGTATGTCCTGGGCACAGAGTAAAACAAATAATACATGGTTTCAAGTACAGTTACATAAATGAACAGGGTATACATTATATACAAGACATTGCGTGCACAGTTAAAGAAAATATATATTATGAGCGTATGAAACAGTTACAGACCAGGTTAAAATGTGAGACAGCCTAAGATTTGAAAGAACTTAAGCTGGTGGTGGATATGAGAGTCTCTGGTAGGTTGTTCCAGTTTTGGGGTGCACGGAAGGAGAAGGAGGAACGTCCGGATACTTTGTTGAGCCTTGGGACCATGAATAGTCTTTTGGAGTCTGATCTCAGGTGATAGGTGCTGCATGTGGTAGGGGTGAGGAGCTTCTTCAGGTAGCTGGGTAGCTTGCCCAGAAAGTATTTGGAGGGTGAGACAGGAAAGGTGAACTTTGCGCCTAGACTCTAGTGATGACCAATCTAGTTCTTTGAGCATTTCGCAGTGATGTGTGTTGTAGTTGCATTGGAGAACAAAATCTGCTGTGCAATACGCTTTCTGACCAGGAGACTTAGGGAGGATTTGTTCCTGTAAAGTACCCCTAGTTTGGCATAGGTCTGGGTTGTCAGGGTATCAATGTGCATCCCAAATGTTAAGTGGGAATCAAACCATAAGCCCAAGTATTTAAAACTAGTGACAGGTGTTAGGGTGGTGTTAGCGTTGGTTCTAATCAGAAGCTCAGTCACTGGAAGCTTTACAAATTTAGTCTTGGTCCCAAATACCATTGTTACAGTCTTGTCAGTGTTTAAAAACAGTTTGTTTTGGGAAATCCAGTTTTCGAGCCTCAAAAAGTCAGACTGAAGTATGTGTTGAAGGTCAGAGAGGCTTTGGCTGTGTGCATATAGGATTGTGTCATCTGCATACATATGTATTGAGGCTTCCTTACAAGCTGTGGGAAGATCATTAATGAACACTGAGAAGAGTAGGGGCCCCAGAACAGAGCCTTGCGGGACACCACAGATGATATCCAGGGGGTTGGAGTTAGAGCCTGAGATGGACACATGTTGGGATCTTCCTGATAGGTAGGACTGAAACCAGTTTAAAGCATGTTTCCCTATTCCAGAGCTCTGGAGTTTGTTAAGCAGGATAACATGATCAACTGTGTCAAAAGCCTTTGCAAAATCTAGGAAAACTGCACCAGTGAGTTGTCCCCGTTCCATTCCACACTGGATTTCATTGCAAACTTTTAGCAGGGTAGTTACGGTGGCGTGTTTGGGACGAAACCCAGACTGGAATTGGCCAGGGAAATTTGTCTTGGTGTAGAAATCGCTTAATTGGGAGTGGACACATTTTTCCATTACTTTGGATAGAATTGGGAGAAGTGAGATTGGCCTGTAGTTTGAGACAGTGTTTTTGTCCCCACTTTTGAAGATTGGGACAACTCTGGCAGTTTTCCAGGTCTTAGGGATATGGCCTGCAGATAGGATAGAGTTGACTATGGACGCAATTGGTTTGGCAATGGCTGGGGCACCAAGTCGTAGGAACCTAGATTGTAGTAAGTCGGGTCCACATTGGCTGCTTAGTTTTAGTTTGAGGAGCGCTTGTGTAATCTCCTCTTCAGATACTGGGCTAAATTGAAAATTGTGGGCAGTATTGGGAGGGGGTGGGGCTATAGGGGTACTCCCAGGATGAGATTCAGGTTTGTGGTTTGGGCTGCGTTTCGCTAATAAGTTAGTGGCACACCCACAAAGTAATCATTGAATGCATTTGCAATGTCAGTGGGGTTTGTCAGAGTAATATCCCCCTTAGTGATATTACTTGGTTGTTGATGGTTAGGAGGCTGAAATATATTGTTGATAACCTTCCAGAAGTTAGCTGGGTTTGATGTATTCTGGTGGAGATTGTCAGAGTAATATTGTGCTTTTGCATGCCTTGTTTGCCTTGTGCACATGTTCCGCATGCATCTGTAGTGATTGAGATCCTTGGTAGTGCCAGTTACTTTGTAGCTTTTCCACAAGGCATCCCTGAGCTGGTAGAGTGCTATAAGGTCAGGTGTAACCCATGGAAGGTGGGCCCCCCGTACCCTTATTTTGCGTAGTGGAGCATGGGTATCGCAGAGTTTTAAGAACTCGGATTGGAAATAGTCGAGCGCAGAATCAGGGTCGGGAATTAAATCGATTCTGTGTATGTGTATGTTAGGGGTTATAGGTGTTGTTGTTATACAGTATATACTGTATATATACAGTATATACGGCATTACAATTCATGAATTTCTCGGCTTCAAAGACAACAGCTCGCAAACGCCCCCATGCGTTTTTACACGGTATTGCAGTATTGCAGCCAGCGGGAATAAAATGCTTAAATCACAGCCGCGAAAATAACGCAATACACCCCGGGAGAAAACGACACAAAACCGCACATCACCGGGATATTCTGAAATTCGCGGAGCTAGCCGAGTTAGAATAAAGTTGGTCGCCACTGTATGCCCTCAAGCGTTACTCCTAGTAAATGAGGGAGACATTCCTGTGCGGAAAAAGCACACCTGAGGTACGTGGCTGGGAGATTTGCTAATGATTATGCAAGGCATAAGTAAATGAGTTCCATCCAGCACTTCCTAAAAGAATTTCCATACCAACTATATAGAGTTGATGAGCCTTTGGCACCAACGTAAGTGTCACACCCAACAGAAGTAGAACCCACAGCCACTGCTTTTCTAGACCACAGCTCTAGCAGTGTGAGCTAAACCAGCTGATTTCTAGCAACACACACTGTCTAATAAGAGCATACCTCTAATGCATATCTATTTTCTGGATTATATCTTTGAAAGCACTTCAAGCACAAAGTAATAATATGTTCCGAGGGCTATGAATTACTGTGGCCAGGTGACATTAAATAAAATATGAGCAGAACATGGGCAACATCATTCTACTTTTTTTTTAGAAAAAGTGGGTGCCACCACTGCTGCTCTAGGGATTATAACTGCGGTTTGACAAGCAAGCACTATTATTCGTAGATGAATATTCTTAGTACTATATGGATGTTATACATGTTCATCGTATTAGACCAGATCTGTGCAATCTCATTTATATAGATTGTACAGGAGATATTAAATCCCTTCTATGTACCTATCTATTTAAACAAATAGGGTCTCTTCAGGATGACTGCACCTCTGAAGAAGCCAACATATGATTGAATGCATTTTAAATTTTCAATCCATATTATCAAACAAGCTCTAAATCAGCAATCTTTTGTTCTCCAAATATAAATATACAGGCTTCATCCATTGCTTATCATTTTGCTAAAATTACCATCAAGTACTAGGTCTGACTACTAGGACCAGTACATATTATGATTTGATCACCCTCAGATCTTGTGCTTTGTATAATTATGTTCTCTTTTATTTATTCACTTAATTCTGTCTCTAAATAAATGTATAACTTTTTAACTCAGTTAGGTTAATACATCACGGATACATTGTATTACGTTAATGTATCCTTTATTTGCAGCTCTTTGGGGGCCCTATCTATAAAAAAATTGTATACTTTATGTATGAAAAGTTACTTGTGCTGGTCATTGTACATCTCTAAGGGTTTTTTTCTTTTACTGAATTCGAGTATGTAGGAGTTACACCTCCTCTCAAGTATTGCCAGTTCTCTCTCTTCATATTATAATAGAGATGAAATAAAACACGTATTTTGTGACAAACTCAAAGTAAAAACAATGAGAAACAGAGAAAATAAAACAGATGCAGAGAGAAAGTAATATAACAAAGTTAGCTCGTGACTTGGGTTAGTAGCACTTCTTATCTTATAAAAGATAAAACAGTGGGCCATATGTACTAAGCAGTGTTCTGCCATAAGGCACCTTCGGTGCTGGAATACATTACAGTTTATTCAAATAAATGGACTGTAAGGTTTCTTCCCAGGACAGAAGGTGACTCACGGTAGATGACTGCTTATTAGATATGCTTCTCTACCCCGGAAGAGGGTAAAGGGCTTTGTGCCATGCTAAAGTGCCATGTGACCATATGGACACAGCCTCTTGGAAAGTCCATACTGTATATACCTAAAGCACCTAATTCCCAATCACATGTAATAGATGCAGATTCAATCAATTCTAAAAGGTGCATTGGCATATAAAACATTGGCATATAAAACATAACATGCTTTCATGAAAAACCTTTGGTAAAAACTTGATACAAACTGTGTCTGGGAGAGCTTTATTCTCATTCAATAAGCCTACAGAGTCAGAACAGAGCTCTCCCAGACACAGTTTTTGTGATGTGCATCTATTACCTGTGATTGTGAATTAGTAACAGGTGGTTTAGGAAGTTGCTTGTAATGCGACGAAATGCAAACACAATTTTAATAAACATGTTGTGACAAACGCCCCTCTTTTGTAGCGCTGACGTCTGTCTGGGTTCTTCCCGACACAGTCTTCTAGGGTTATTTATACAACAAACAGGAACATGCAAAGTATTACATTGCTTAACTCAGGCTTCTGCCTGCTTTATTTTCATCCAAGTAAGGGACTGCAGCTTTAACATGTGTAGGCAAGAGGCACTCAGACATTTTCATTCAGCGGTTTACTCATATCAGTGTTATAGCATTTCACACAGTGTCACTTTTAAGAAATAAAAACCAAATCATATAAAGAAATCCTATCCCTTTCAGGGATCTAACTACACATCATAATCAGCCTCTAACTGCTGCTGACCAATTAACCTGATTCCCCAGCTTAAAACAATGCCCTCTCATTTAGGGTAGAGAGTTGGAGTGCTCAAACCCGCAGCAACTACATCCAATAACATAAATAATGTTGCCCCTGGAGATACCAGTGGGAGTGGGTAGGCAAATGAAGACTTGTAAGTATCACAATGACAACAGTCAGACTTAACTATAGCAGTCTAAACCAATAAGCCCCACTCACGTCATCTCCAGGGTTTCTCTGCCGGCGTGCAAGCCAAGAAGGATCCAGAATCCAGATATATCCAGTAGAAAAAACGAATGGCGCACAGCCAGGGAGTCAGGTGTGGAATAAATAACTTTTTCTTTATTGCAGCATGGTAGGAGACAAATTCACCCCCTTGGGGGACACAGACAGGGACCTGTCTGTGTCCCCCAAGGGGTGAATTTGTCTCCTACCATGCTGCAATAAAGAAAAAGTTTTTTTATTCCACACCTGACTCCCTGGCAGTGCGCCATTCGTTTTTTCTACCTCTCATTTAGGGTCACTAGATACAGCACAGTCTTTTAGCAACAGCAATAAACATTTGTTTTGTCTTATCTGTTCGTGGTGGGAACTCGGTCCCAAGTGTCCAGGCAAATCCTCTGGTACTGTGATACTTGGAGGGGCCGTCCACCCCGAAAATGGAAACAGGGGAGCAGCGATACCCCCAGCCTCCAGGCTCTAAGGAGAGAGACTGAAATACAAACTTCTCTGCTCTAAATACCTGTGCAAGTGATTAGAAGAGCAGGTGAAGGAGAACTAGAGCCAATGTAATCTGTGGTCTGGATTTTCCATCCATCAGCCTGAGTAAATGTGAAGCTGTGGCATGGATCATTAACTATTTCTGCACTTTCTGACCTAAAACGGGGCAGAAAGCTGCCTAACATCTTTGGACTATGTCACAATGTATACATGATAGGACCATGCCAACAACTGAATAGGAAACAATTGGAAATATGAGAACAATACTACATTGAATGACTGCTGCATGAATAATAATATAAGAAAAAAATTGGGCAAGGTTGAGCAAAGGAATGAACACAAAACACACACCAGATATAATAAGCTATCTCAATCTCTCCCTGCAGCTCAGTCCAAAATCTCCCCCAGTGAGAAAGCACAAAGATACCGAAACACTTGGACCTATAGCGCATGGGAGAAAAGAAAAAGAGAAAACAACACATAGTGTAATCTGTATAAAAAGAACCAGCAAATCCTGCTAAAAGAATTGCACTTACAAAATAATAGCTAAAAAAACGCAATTTATCAGGTTCTTGGCTTGCTTCATAAGGATGGTAACCCCTCTCCGTCCGATCAACCAACTGTATCCTCCATGATAGAACTTGAATCCTCCGGGACAATAACCAGATCAGCTCAGGGCCCAGAGGAATAATATAGGAAAAGTATCCAATGTACACACAAAGTACAAATATTTAATAATCGATAAAACTAAAAACATAAGCAAAAGGATATCTCCACCGCAGTAACACACATCCGCCGACAAAGCTAGAAAGCTAGAGACCCGGGGGGGTTGGTGACCCGCAATCCCCTCACAGTAGAGTCCTGCTCACCGGCACCTTTCAGTCCAAGGTCTTTTTTAGCGTCGACCCGCGTTCTCCTCTGCCCGTCTGTGTATCCAGATTTCTTCCGCATCATGTGAGATCCCCTCTCGTCTCGCGAGACTTCCGTATAGCACTCAGAAGCATTCAGTCGTTCGGTGTGACAGTTCTCCAGCGTTGTCCTTCCACAAAGGCAAAGGCTCCAACTCTGCTTCCCAACTAGTTTCGCCGAAACGCGTAGAGATATGTGATCAAGTTCCTATGGTCTTATTTTAAATGGATCTTCAATATATGCCTTTTTAAAGACGTTTGGAAGTTTTTATTCATTTGTTCATTAAACCTATCTGGTTGGGAGTAGCGATTTCCATAAGGACACTGACAGCACTAAAGAAACATCATTCTGATAATCAGTGTTCGACAAACCTATACATTTGCTCGCCCCGGGCAAGTGGATTTAACCCCCGGGCGAGTAAATATTGGCCCAAGCAGCACACGTTTGGTACTAGGTGGCGAGTAGATTTTTTTTGTGTGGCAAGTAGATTTTTTGGTGATTTGTCAACCACTGCTGATAATCATTTGAGATTCAGCAGTGGGAGAGAGCAGGAGCTCTGATTGCAGTCACCGCAAGACACCTGAGAGCAGGCAGCGTTTGGTGTGTTGGAGAGACGGATCTAACTACGCCAGAGCTTCATGGGCTGCGGTTAAAGATTGTACTCCTACAGATATGCTTATTTTATCTACTATCTTGTAAGTAGAATCAGTGCTTATGCTGTGAAAGTCCTGAATATACTTACTTCACCATATTGGCTTCTTCTCCTTATTTTTAGATATATTAAACCCTCATCCTCTACAGTTGGACATACTGGACTATTTATTTACACCAGTGTTTATTATTTTAAACACATTGTATTGGTTTGCGCTGTTTGTTATATTTTAATATATATTTTGGCATCGTGTGTGTCCTACACATTGTAGCAGCATCCATTACATCTAAGAAATAATCTTTTTTAGGTTGAATTGTACTTTTGCGCACTTTTGTATATTTATATATATATATATATATATATATATATATATATATATATATATATACCACTGTCATTAAGGTTATGGTGGGTAAAAAAAGTGACAAAAACCCTCCACAGTAAAGCATAAAGCAACTGTAAATATTACTGTATGTTCATACAAAAAAAATGAAAGACAGGGTTGCAGACGTGTCTAAGACATGCAAATGAACATACAGTAATATTTACAGTTGCTATATATATATATATATATATATAATCCACAGAAGCAGACGGCACTCCACTTGCAAGTAGAAAAAAATGGGTGCTTGTCCCATAAAGCAATAATAAACCATACGATACCGTTTGAAGCACGGGATCAGGAGACAGCACTCTGGTAAATTTGATCACAAGTTTTTGTATTGAAAATGTGTATGTGTCTTTTTCAATACAAAAACTTGTGATCAAACATACCAGAGTGCTGTCTCCTGATCCCGTGCTTCAAACTGTATCGTATGGTTTATATAAATATATATATATATATATATATATATATATATATATATATATATATATATATATATATATATATATACAGGCATACCCCGCATTAACGTACGCAATGGGACCGGAGCATGTATGTAAAGCGAAATTGTACTTAAAGTGAAGCACAACCTTTTTTCCACTTATTTATGCATGTACTGTACTGCAATCGTCATATACGTGCATAACTTATGTAAATAAGGCATTTGTAACAGGCACTATATTCTCTACTGGCTTGCGCACAGCTTCTTTACAGGTAGGGAACCGGTGTTGCTGTTCAGGACGTGCTGACAGGCGCATGCGCGAGCTACCGTTTGCCTATTGGGCGATATGTCCTTACTCGCGAGTGTAGTTAAAGTGAGTGTCCTTAAACTGGGGTATGCCTGTATATATATTGATATGAAAAAATAGACAGT
This sequence comes from Ascaphus truei, assembly GCF_040206685.1. NCBI lineage: Eukaryota > Metazoa > Chordata > Amphibia > Anura > Ascaphidae > Ascaphus > Ascaphus truei. The sequence goes on from NC_134486.1 coordinate 313,427,233, forward strand.
GCCTGTAACAGTGACCACCCGAATTGCAGTACCACTAAAACCAGATGACCAAGATATAACTCTACTTAGCACAGATGCCTGTATATAATATCATACCATATAATATAAGAAGTGGTGATAACTACGAAAGTGGATATTGTGAAGGGTGAGAATAATATAACACAATTAAATAAAATGTATGCAACTGATAAAAACAATATCTAAAAATTAATAGAAGATTTGTAATAAAATCTAAAAAATGTAAAAATGTCTGAGTTCAAAAATGTTCAAATATGACAATGAACAAATGAAGGTCTAATGTCCTGTAACCCAAAATTGGGTAACCTCATTGGAATTGTGTGGTCCGGGCAGCTTCTTCCTTGAGGTCAACAACCTCCCAGCAGATACCTATTAGAGAAGAAAAAAGAGGAAAAGCGCCTGATCCATGTGTAAAATCCAATGAATAAGGTTTAATATCACAAACAAAGACAAATGCGCACTCACACTTTGCCAATAAATTAAGAGTGTTGTATGGGGAAAGCCCATGCGCCAGCATGTACCAGACTGCAGTCAGTTTGTTCCGTCTCGCTGTGTGTACAATGGGGCTTTACTGCTGCTGGTGTCACTGTCTCAGTGTCTCTCCGGCAACCCGAATGAGCAGCCTGTAGTTCCCATTCAGCACGGATAGTCTTGAGAGAATCTTGGGAAACTTCCTCTCTGATGTCTGGCTCCTGGCGTCTGAACTGCTCCACCCCCGTAGTGCAATAACCACATGACCCTACGCGTTTCACAAACTGTCAAGCACGGTGGTGGAGTGGTGATGATTTTGGCTTGTTTTTGCAGCCACAGGACCTGGGAACCTTGCAGTCATTGAGTCGACCATGAATGCCTCTGTATATCAAAATATTCTAGAGTGAAATGTGAGGCCATCTGTCCGACAGCTAAAGTTTGGCCGAAATTGGGTCATGTAACAGGACAATGATCCCAAGCACACAGGCAAATCTACAACAGAATGGCTGAAAAAGAAAAGAATCAAGGTGTTGCAATGGCCCAGTCAAAATCCAGACCTCAACCCGATTGAAATACTGTGGCTGGACCTTAAGAGAGCTGTGCATAAACAAATGCCCACAAACCTCAATGATCTGAAGCAACGTTGTAAAGAAGAGTGGGCCAAAATTCCTCGATACGGGAAAATACGGGAAATCAGGCTCTCACATGCTGTTGATGATGTCACTTCAGGATAATGGCGTCACTGGAGAGGAAATGGTAAATCCTTCCCGGTTGAAACAATTCAAGCAGTCGGCAGTTGTGGAAAATGTTTGCCCTAAGCCAGTGTTTTTCAACCAGGGTTCCTAGAAACCCTTGGGTTTCCTGGGCATCCCTAAAGGGTTCCCTGAAATTTTCTGGTCAATTGAGAATAGTATCAAATATAGAAGAATTTACGATGCATCTTATCCCAAGAGTCGCTATTAGAGATGGTTGGAAGATCCTCAGAATTTCACTTAGGGTTCCTTAACAAAAAAAAGTTGGAAACCACTGCTCTAAGCATTACACTGGAATACAGCTTCCTCAGGTGCTATAGAAGGGGGGGGTGAACATCCTTCATATACTATCAGTTCATGATGTCATTGATTCTTAAAAATATACTGTGATTACCATATATAATACAAGCAATAAAAAGATACAAATAATATAAAACCTCAAAGATGTAAGTAAAATGAGTACAGTACATTAAAAAAATAGTAATAAATATACACATACAAAAATTATTCTTATATTAAAAAAGAGAGAATACATACAGTATATAGAAAAAAGACGAAAAATAAACCAACCACAAAAAACACTCAAATAGGGAAGAAACAACCATAAGGAACCATAAATCTAAAAACTTGATGTTTTATGAATTAAATATATATACCACACTTGTGCTCTGGATTTTTCTGAAATACAGTATATAACTAAGATTGATCTATAACCTGCTAAGAGAGTTTACTTTGACGTAGTTGCAGGCTTGAAATGTTTAGGCGAAAGGATTGAACTAAATACTTATGAGAAGAAAAAACAGATTATATTGAAGTAAATAATTTGTCATATTGGATGCAGCATTGGGGCCAATTTGTCGATTTCTGTATGCCCTAGGTCACTATCCCAGTAACACTCCAACTGACACAAATAAATATATATCATGCAGTGGGTTTGGATTCTGAGCTTGCTAAGACTATGTATGTCTAAATGTAAATTGCAAACTATTTTTGGGAGGTTTGTGACCCCTCCTCCTTAGATTTAAGCTCACCCATCCCACGTTTAATTAGTAAATCCTGGAATACACATGTGAATGAGCAGTCTATTGAGAGATTTCTTCCTCCAGGAGAAAGGTAGTATAGATTTTTTTCTTGCATCTGATTTTTTTTTTTAGATTATTTTCACTATGTTCATTATGACACTTGGTTTTTAACCAGTTTTAAATGCACTGAAGCTCACACATAGCATATGCAGTACTTCTTAATTTTCACCCTTTAGGCTACGCTTATAGTGCCGGCGACGACCGCTGGAAAATCAAATAGAGATGACTTCCAGCGATCGCGACCAATCCTTCACGCCGTCGCGTAGCAATTACTATCAGCGCACGAGACGGCGGCAATGCATTTGTTTTGCCGCGACGTCGCATCGCCGTCGCCGGCACTATAAGTGCAGCCTTAGGCACTGCATACATGTCACGCATCACACGCTGTTGGCTACTGTATTGTTTTGTTTCCTTTTCTCTCTATACAGTAGAAGAAATACAAAAGACACAGTATTAAATTGGTAGTGTGTGACCTGCTAAGAGATTTACCTTGACTTGGTTGAAAGCTTGAAATGTTTTCGCCAAAGGATTTAATTACATCACCCATATTTATAAGAAGAAAAAACAGATGGTATTGAACTAAATAATTTGTCACCTTGGATGTAGCATTGGGGGATTTTTGTCTAAGATGGATCTATATCGTGAGAACGAACGGCGAGCTCAATTGGTTTGAATGAAAATTGTCATTTTCACTTTGTGTAAATATGTGTAACACGCTGTAATAGGGGAGTTGTCCCTGTTCAGGTAATGTGCCTCTTATCCAGCAGTGTGGTGGATAACTGCTGGTAGTCAATTAACAAACACCACCTGCCTGATTAGATTGCTTAGAAAAACCTGTCTATTGAGACAGGAAGAGAGACTGCTTAGCTCACACCTGAGCTGAACTTGGAGACAGAGCAGAGATTGTCCTTGACTCTCACAACTTGTCTTGAGCCCTGCCAGAAGAAACAGCAGAGCTGCTTCCAAGACAAAGGGGACAAGATTCTAACCTGTAGCCTGATATTTCCTGTGCACACAAGGGTGCGGTTCCAAGAGAGCAGAGAAGCTTCCCCTACAGCAGCCCAGACTTTTTATATCTGTTCATTTCATGCTATATGTTTGGGGTGGGAGACATGCTTATCTAAAGGGAGTGGTGGATTGCATAGTATTTCACTAGAAATACTCCCAAGTGAATAGAAGCTTTGTTTACCCCTTGTTTGGATGGTTTCCTGATGTTAAGGAAACAGGCGCAATAAAAGCCTTATTTAATTTCACTATAACCAGACTCCCTTGCATACCTCTGTGAGCGTCCGCCTACATATGGTGTCCGAAGTGGGACGAGAGGTGGTCTTTGAAGTTAGAAAGGACCGGAGATTTTTTCTGTGAATTTTTTTTAATGCTTTTTGCCTAAAAACAGTCTGAGCAACTTAAAAAAAAAAAAATCTCATGCAGCAGAGACCAGAGTTAAAATGATACACAACACTGCCCTGAAACTTACAAAACCACAGATGGACTCTTTTCCCCAATCCCAAAAGAAGAGAGAGAGAGACTGGTGAAGCAGGTAAACCTTATTTGCCTATCACAATAAAGTGTAATATGGTCATTGAAATAGGGGGTTTGCCTTCCAGCCATAGTCAGGGTTCAAGAAGTGAGTTAGCGCTTGAAAGGGATAGGCGTTTGTTATTTTCAAATGTTTAGCTGAAGCAGTGAATACAGATGGTGATCCATGAGCGGTACTGATTCTGCAAGTAAAGGCTGCCACACCGCATAGGACTACCAGTTGTGAATGGAGTATATGCAGAAAAATGTGAAAATTGATGCAAGACTGTGCTGAAGCAGGGGAATTTTCAGTAAACAAGTGCTGAGTGTAAAAATTGCCTACTAAAAAAAAAGGAATTGCTGAGCTGTGTAAAAGGTATCCCAAAGTGTGAAGAGTGAATGTCATAATACCCAAAGTTGAGACTGAACTCAAGCAGAAAATCACATTATTTGGCTGAAGCAGAGAGATTGCACCTAGCAAGTAAATGATGTAAAGCAAACAGAAGTTTTTACCTAGCAACTACACATCCAGCATACCTAATGAGAGATTAAACCTAGCAAGTAAATGGTGTAAAGTAAAAAGACGTTTTTACCTAGCAACTGCACATCCTGTATACCTGATGAGAGAAAATGAGTGCACAGTACTGCTGATATTGTAAAACTTATCCAAGAAAGAAAAAGTCTACAGAGATGCCTGTGAGAGCTATGACCTCTACAAGCAAAATATGCCCACCTGTACGACTACCACAATTAGGGGTTCTAGCAAATACAGTGGCAACAGCTGCAATAGCACCTCCTGAGGTCAGGAAGAAAACTACACCTGAGAGCCCCAAAATGGAGGACAAGATGCAGCGTTCCTGTAATGAACCCTACCCCACGGAAGAGTGGCCCTTCCAGTCCAATAAAGAGGAAGACATCTCTTATGGGGAACCCGAACCGAGTCACACCCACAAAACACCCCAAGAATGGTGGGGGTGCCTGAACTCGGCACGAACCGAAAGACCGCTCCCTATGATGACGAATATGATCAGCAGGAGAAAGAGCGGGAGCAGCAGATCACCCAATATTTCTGTCAGCTAAAGCAACTGCAAGAAAAGCCTGGCGTATATAAGGAAGCTGCTGAAGTATCAAATAAAGGAGACCCCAGTATTCCTGATGGGACGGAGTCATTCAAAACAAAAAGGCGGAAAAAGAAAAAGAAAAGCGGTTCTTCACTTACCGTGGAAGGAACAGACACGTCCGCAGACCTTGTGGAGAAAAAGGGGGACCGAGATGCCCTGCAGCCCAGAGAAAATGGAGAACTCGTCTCGCAATAACCGAATATCCAGTGGGCCCGAGGCAGAAGTCGTGTACCCCAAAGAAGTGTCTGTCTGGTGCCAACAGTGAGGAACCCTCAACCAACCATCCCAGGGAAGCGGAGCCAGAACCAGTGAGTGTCGATCCCTTGACCAGCCCTGAGGATGCCCTGAAAAATGCCAGGCGTGACTGTGATATACTCCATGAACAATTGAAACAAAAGAGAGATGATTACGCGGAGCTACTGAAAGATAATACTGAGTTACAGAAGACGGTGCTCGCAATGTACTTTGCAGCCAGGACAGAATTGGACGATCTCAAGACTGAGCTAGATACTGCAAATGCTACTATTTCCGCCATGCATGAAAAGCAGAGCCAATCTGATAAAATGATGGCTACGCTAAAGCGGAAGTATGAGGAGGCACTGAAGCAGATGACAGTCTTCCAGCAAGAGGTTCGCACACTTCGCATAGAGCTGAATGCCTCACAACAGGAGGTCAACAGTATCCGGACAGAGGTGGACGTATCTCAGAAAGAGGTTCAGACACTCCGCAGAGCACTGGATGCCTCACATCATGAGACCAACAGCTGCCGCACAGACCTGGATGTTTCCAGAAAGGAACTACACAGTCTCACTGAGGAGCTGGACATTTCTAAAGAAACGATTGTGAATCTTAAGACAGATCTCAAAGTCTCTCAGAAGGAGCTTCAGACCCTCAACCTAGAGAAAGAAGTCTCACGCCAGGAGACTGTCAATCTCAAAGCAGATGTGCGTAAATGGAAGGAGGACTGCAAGGAGGCCCTGAATAGTACAGAGACTGAAAAAGGAGAAAATTTAAGATTAAAAAGAGAGAACTTAAAACTGGAAGAAGAAAACTTTCATTTGACAGACGAAGTCAAGGAAAAGAATGAAAAGCTACACGAGCTTAAGGAAATAAATAGAATTTTGGAAGGTGAGAATTTTGAAGCAGAGCACCGACTGCAGAACCAACTGCAAGGTCTGTGTACGAACCTCGAGAAGGCCGAGGAGAAGCAGCGAAATCTGCAGGAAGAAAATCTGCAGGCTGTTAAAGAAATTCAAGTGCTGCAGGAACGTCTGATGACCCAGTATGTCCCCGCAAAGCAGCATGAGAAACTGAAGGCTACCCTGAGCGTCACCAAAGTGTCGCTAGAGGCCAAGCTTAGAACCCAGGTGACCCGGCACAAAAGGGAGCACAAAAAGGTCCAGAAACTAAAACAAGTAACTGTGGGCCGAGCAAAGAAATTCATAGTGCTTCACAATGCAATAAAAATGTGGAAGCAAGCTCAAAGAAAGCAAAGCGTGCAGATAAATTCCCTGAGAAGAGACTTGCAAGACGCACTCAAACAGGGCTCTCTCGCGGATGAGATTACAGTCCTACAAGGACAAGTATTGACTCTGACTAAGCCTCAGTATCCCACAGCCACAAAAACCCATGAAGACAAGGGTACAGTGAGAGCTGGGAATACCGCTCATCTGAAAGACAAGGTTGCAAAATTTGAACCACCTAAACAAGCACCAGCAAAACCTTCAGCCACCCAACAGGCAACAAAAGAAGGTACACGTGCTGAATCAAAACCAGAAGAATCCTTAGCTGATGAAGCTGAAAAGATGGGAAATTCTCTGGAAGTGGGTGTGGAATTGCAACTTAACCCCAAAGAGGCTGAACTAGCAACCCCATTGAGTGGGAAAAGGGCAGAAAGACAGCTTCAAGAGCGGAAAACTGAAAGGGCTGTTTTTAAACGCTCTGCAACTGCTGCCATACAGTCTGCCTACAATAAGACGAGCACCCGACGCGAGGGAAATCTTATGACCGCGCACGTAGCAAAAAGACTATACTTGGAAAAAGTCCTCCTCGAGCGACTGAGGAGTGCTGATCTCAAGCACCTTCGGGAGGAGACACGAATAAACTGGAGAAAGGGCTCCAATCCAAGCGGGACTGAGGGTTCTCTTCCTCCATCTACTCTCATTCAAGTCACAGAGATATCTAGAATGAGAGTGGAAGGGTGGGCTTTGGCCGTGGCAAGCCCGAGCTTCCCACAAACAGGGGAGATATGTAACAGGGGAGTTGTCCCTGTTCAGGTAATGTGCCTCTAATCCAGCAGTGTGGTGGTTAACTGCTGGTAGTCAATTAACCAACACCACCTGCCTGATTAGATTGCTTAGAAAAGCCTGTCTTTTGAGACAGGAAAAGAGACTCCTTAGATCACACCTGAGCTGAACTTGGAGACAGAGCAGAGATTGTCCTTGACTCTCATAACTTGTCTTGAGCCCTGCCAGAAGAAACAGCAGAGCTGCTTCCAAGACAAAGGGGACAAGATTCTAACCTGTAGCCTGATATTTCCTGTGCACACAAGGGTGCGGTTCCAAGAGAGCAGAGAAGCTTCCCCTAAAGCAGCCCAGCTAACAGATAAGACTTTCATTTACAAGACTTTTTATATCTGTTCATTTCATGCTATATGTTTGGGGTGGGAGACATGCTTATCTAAAGGGAGTGGTGGATTGCATAGTATTTCACTAGAAATACTCCCAAGTGAATAGAAGCTTTGTTTACCCCTTGTTTGGATGGTTTCCTGATGTTAAGGAAAAAGGCGCAATAAAAGCCTTATTTAATTTCACTATAACCAGACTCCCTTGCATATCTCTGTGAGCGTCCGCCCACACACGCCTTTCCCTATCCTATGGGAAACAGCTGTAATTACGGTAATGGTGCTACCTGTTATGCGTACAGAAGGACTGGGCCTCCGCTCATAGGGAGCCTGGAGTGACTGTGTGTTCTCATTATCTCTATGGTGCAGCGCCTCCACCTATGAAGATCCTGTGTAACAGGATGGCTCCTCATAGGACGTGTATACCGTTAAGGTATACACCAATAACACACTCACAACCGGGTATAATAAAACTCCTTTACTGTGGTCCCACAGCAGGCCTCAAATGATCATAATCACACCCAATGCCTCAAATGATCATAATCACACCCAATGCACAGTAATATCAATGATAACAGCAATATAGTCCAGGGGTAGCTAGCCCCAATAGTACCTAGGGTGCTCGGGCACCTGTAACACAGTGTCCAGCAAGCGACCCCTCCCAATATGTGTGTGAAGGCAGTGCAATCCTCCCCCTTTCGTTGCTGCACAATACCTTCCTGGTTCAAGGTCCAACCAGGCCACACTTCCAAGCGAAGACAAGGACAACAGCAGTGTCCCACGCTGCAGGGTCTCCAACAACAATCCCCTCACACCTTATGGCCGGATGCAGGCTGGTAACTCGGGCTGCTGGGGAAGCCTCCCTCTGCGCCCTGATCTGCTCTGCTGTGCTCCCACACTAACGGAGCTACCTAATCATAGGGCCAGCCCTGCACATGTCTCTGCAGTAACGGGAAGCTATCTGGGGCCTAGGGGCAGGCTGGGGCTTAGTCCGGGAGCTTAGCAGGCTACCCGGACACTACCTTCCTCTTCCTTGGCTCTGGATCCACTGGGAAGTCACCCCAGTCCCACAGAGGAAATCCTATCTCTCTCAGTCCCTTCCTTCCGGCTGCGCCAACCCCAAGATTGCTGCCGCATTACACATTACAGTGTCTGGAGGACCATGCCAACCATAACATGGCCGACACGATGCTGCTGTTTGTGCTACTCCACAGAGCTGCTCTCCCCCCAGGATGTAAGAAGGGAAATCCCTGCTACACTTGCCTGGTAATATGTGTGAATAGGGCTTTGCAGGTTAAAGCAGCAGCATAAATAATAGTATTATCTTTCATTTTATTTTTTCCTTTTTTCCTTTTTGTAATGATGAGGTAAAAAACATGAAGGGCTTAATTTGTACTTATATAAATATATAAACCATCCAAGCAGGTGATCCATTATGTCACCCTGAAAAGCTGCCCATGTGACAGCGATGCCGCAAATTATGATACAGGGCTATATTTACTAAATGAAACAGTAGCAGATTTAAAACTCTGCCACTAGGCACTTCCCTCGGAGCTGTCTCCTCCTTTTTGCTGCCCTCCTTCAGCATCGAGGCATCAAATGTTGTTGTGATGTCACATAATGTGGTGTTTCCATGACAACGAGACACCATGTGACATCAGGTTGCCATGGCAACTCATGACCATGTGATGTGCATCATCATTTGACACCGCAATGCTGAAGAAGGAGGAGGGCGGCACGAAGGAGGTAAGAACTTTGTTGGGGGAGAGCGTGGGGTCTCTATTATCAGTGAGGAAGAGAGCGGGCCTCTGTAATAGTCTTAGGACATTCGGCCATGGCTACAAAGCCGGCCGGAAATTTTACTGCGATATCCGCCCCGTGCGCACTCCCGACCACCTACTCCCACAAGCCTGGTCGGATAAGTGCAGGTTTAAATGTGCTGTGCGGGACCACTATACTGCCTAGACATGTTGCTCCAATGCGCCATCTTTAAATCCTGCGCGGGACATTTAAACATGCACTTATCAGACCTGGCTTGTTGGAACGGTCGGGCGTGGCAGGCCTGGCATGTCCAGCAGCAAACTGACCTGTGGCAAAGTGTCCTGTTGGAACGCCGGCGGAGTTTTGGTCACGGCCAAACATTCTCTGTATATGGGGGGGGGGGAGAGGGAAGGGAAAAAATGTTGCCACAACACAATTTTACCACTCTATGCCAGACTTATCGGGACTAATAGGAAATCCGACACTCAGTGGAACTAAGTCATAAGGTACCTTAACACCAGTTGCCATACTATCTTAATGCCTGCACCTCCCCCTAGTGAGACCCCTGTCTGCACTTCCCTTCAAGACTGTGCGGTTTCCTGGCTGCCTTGTGGAAGGGTTTCCTGAATCAGAATCTTTGGACCATACTTTGCTCCACTTCTGACTGACCACATGGCCTTTTGTATATTGTGAGCCTTCTGAGATCTCACAGCTTCTGTTGTTTGGGAAGATTTGAGTCCCAATTAATTTGGGGGTAAGCAAGGGAATGTGGCTTCACAGCACATTGAGCAGGTGCCTAAGAGTCATTTTCATAACAAAAGGGCATTTACACTCCTGTAACTTGCACATATACAATTAAAAACAGCCTTTTCACTTATTTGTATTTGCTTCCTTTAAGATTTGTATATCATTTGCATTTTGTTATGATTTCCGTAACCATATTTTATAAAATCTTCTTATATCTCATTCATATAATTTCCCTGGTAATATTTTATTTTCCAAAGCATAATCCTTTTGCCAGTAGAAAATTAAATTCCCCTCTGTTAATAAATATGTCTTGCATAGCAACTAATAGGTTCTATAATGTCACAATAAGTATTTCTGTAAAATCATATTTGTTAATAGTAAATCTTTTTTTGTTAACAATTAACATTATTAAAGAAGAAAACATGTTACTAGTACAAGGGAGGCGGAATTATATTGTTATAACTTCATAGATTTGAATGATATGAACTTCATTACCGTTTGCCTGAAATGTTTATGTAGCTGAGCCTCCCCCCCCCCCTTTCCCCTACCTTAGGTGCGGGGGAGCTGGCGACTAGATACCTGAGCCCCGTGCGATCGGGGAGCTGCTCTGGTGGTGGCGGCCATCTTGTTTTCTCGCGCAAGATGCCAGATCGCGCATGCGCAAGATGCCAGATCGCGCATGCGCAATGGGGATTAAGTGCAGTGACCATTTATGGGGCTCCACACACACAGCCATGGGACTATGAGTCCCAGAGTCCTCAGGGGCTGCACACACGTGAGGCCCAGCAGCCAATAGATACTGTTGGCCCAGCAGCCAACAGTATCCCAGGAAGAGGAAAAGTTATATTTGGCACCCTAAGGAGCCGCGCTTCAGTCGGGAGCATGGCAGCAACAGAGCAGGTAATGGCACTGCTCCCTGGACTAGGCCTAGAGTTGCCTCGCAGGCCTCAGTTAGGTCCTGAGCCCCTTTCAGCTTGTGGTACTACAGGGAAGGCCCACAGATAGGGACGCTTCCCCGTAGCTCACCACAGTTAGTGATAGCGCACCGGTGATGGTCACCACGCGGTGTGCTCGGCCTGTGGTCTGGAACCAGACCACAGGCACATACTCAGAGACATTTACAGGGACACACTCCAATGGGAGAGCCTTACAGAGGCGGCCGCCAGGCGGATAAAGGGGAGCCGGTAGACGCATCGTGGGATCACAGTGCGGTCCGACGGATCACCATGTTCAGGTTGTCCTGGTCTGGACCGGAGACCAGGAAGATACCCAACGTGGACCAATGGCCACACACACAAGGGGGTAGCGCTACTCCTCACATTTGGGTGGACCTGCTCTTGTGAACATCGGGTTACAGGTGCCCTGGGCATCCTCAGTACTTTGTGGGATTCACTATTGTGGTGTTGGGTTATTGTATTGTGGGGACGTTGTGTTGTGGGTGTTATTATATTATTGTGTCAGTAAATATAAGTTGGGGATACCTGTGTGTGTCTTTATTTAATGCCGGTATTGTTTCTGGGGAGGGGTTATCCAGCTGCGCTAGGATCCCTCCCAGGTTGAGGCGCTGTCACCAGATAGAACGCGACCACCCCAGGCTCCCAGTGGCGGAGGATCAGGGATCATGTACGCCAAACAGGTATCCAGCACATGTAGTTCCCTTAGACACTGGGAAAGGGTGCTACATTTACTTTTTATTATGATACTGCTTTAAGAAACTCTTGCTCCAATTCTTCACGGTATAAATCAGTGAGCCAGCTCCAAGATTCGGTCTGTGTCAAAAACAAAATTAGTTTTACAGTCTTAAACATAATGTCACCTTTTTACAAAATGCCAAGTTTTCCCTAATGGGCTGTCTGATCATAGTCTAGTTAGATTGTACATTTTAAATTAATTCTTTCAAATGGCATTAATATTAGCATTTTACTTTTTTTTTTTTCTTTTTACAAAATATGCGAGAATATTTTAAATCCATTTGAGAGATTAGCAAAAAGGAGGAAATCTTCCCTCTGTTTTATTTTGTTGAACTTCAAATGACAACAAGCACCTTGTCTGTTAAAGAACAAAGCACTTACTTTTGAGATGATACAGTAGATGACAGATGACCTATTAAGACTTTATGACTTTATAAGTAGTTAAGCAAGATAGGCTCCTTTCTGACAAAAATATATTTCAATAACAGTAATCGTCGTCTATTCGGTATTTTAGAAATTGAACAACTACTTTAAGACTACACAAGTTGGAATTCTGAGTATGCATTGCCCTTAAGAATCATCTTTATTGAAAGTGCTGATAGAAAAGCGGTAATAATGTGCTATTATATTGTTCCATCTTCTATGCACGTTTTTATTACGGTTCTTGTTGTGTTTCAAAAAAACGTTATAACTGGATAATATTATTTTATCTATCTTGTTTTATCCTTAGACCTTTACTTTTATGGTTTTTATAATGTAAAAAAAAAAATCGGGTCCATGTGGTGTTGTTTTGGGATTTAGGATTGTGGTAAGAGGAAATAAAATGGTGTAAGGGTAGATTATGATGAGATTAATAGAGGACAGAAAAAGAGTGTATCTAGAGAGGTACACAGAATAGAATCCCTTTGTAGGCGCACCGCAGACCGTTATGGAATAAATGTGGTCAGGGGAAAAAAAGTGTTTAACAAAATAATAAATATTTTAATCAAAATTGTGATTTGTGCAGTAAAAATAGCAAATATTGAAAAACTAGTATTTACTATATTAAAAGACACTAGTTATGTCACAACGGTAGGTCCAGAGGGACTACTCTGGGCCCATCAGCAGGTGTAGCTTATGTCAATTCACTGTGGTGCCTTAGATGTTCAGCATATCTCAAAAGTATATCAGGGTATATCAAGGTATATCCTGAAGTGGATGTTAGCTACTCAGATGTGACATCTGGTGGCGCAGAGATGTATTACACCCTATGCCTTAAGCTTAATTCTTCTATGCCTCTGTACTTTACTGTTACCACTAGCAGTGTGTGGTCCCGCGAGTAGATGCACCATTAGGATCAGCCATGCATATATATACAGTAGATGGAGGGTCCCTAGCTGTTCAGTGTGGCTGGCTGGGTGAGTATTACTCTGGTGTGGGTGTAGATATACCCTGATGGTGTGTTGCTACCTCGTTCTGATCACATGTATAGTATTTCAGCAGTGATGGGGTTAATACCCACTATACATATGGAGATGTTTGCTCTGCGTGTTTTAGCTGGGCGCGCAGGAACGCTGTAATTTTGGAGCTATAGACAGACTTGTTAGTAAGTTTGAAAGTGTCTGTGTTCACTTCGGTGAAAACTTGCCGTGTCGCCCCTTTGCGCCCCTTAGTTTTTGCCCCGTAGACCCCGTGCATATATATTTGAATGTCGGGGAGTACACAGATAGCGTTATTGTATCCTGCACTCTTATGAATGTGCCTACAGTGTATGTATCTAATTTCACAGAGTATTGCTATGTTTACTTAGCAGACCTGGAAGTTTATTATCAGTGTTGTCATTCTTGTGTTGTTATGACAAAACTCTGAGTCTCCGCATTTGTATGCTCTGTAGTGTTTCATTCAGATCAGTGATTCCTGCAGAGACCCATAGTAGCGGGAGGCAGTCCCACAGTGTGATATTTTACCAGGTCATATTGTTACACATTGTGGGATCCGAGGTACATTGAGGCTAAAATTGGGCAAATATTCAAGTGAGTGTATATAGGTTAGTAGCACTGCCGATATTTATTGATTAAAATATTTCTACAGCAGTTAAGAGTATAGCTCTATGTCTTCACTGTCTCACTACAACGCTGTACTACCAGCCTTTAATTCACTATATGGACCTTTGTATTGATACACCCAGTTAAAGAGGTGTTTAGCTCTGTGTTTAGCAGGGCTGTGCTACTAACCTATATACACTCACTTGAATATTTGCCCAATTTTAGCCTCAATGTACCTCGGATCCCACAATGTGTAACAATATGACCTGGTAAAATATCACACTGTGGGACTGCCTCCCGCTACTATGGGTCTCTGCAGGAATCACTGATCTGAATGAAACACTACAGAGCATACAAATGCGGAGACTCAGAGTTTTGTCATAACAACACAAGAATGACAACACTGATAATAAACTTCCAGGTCTGCTAAGTAAACATAGCAATACTCTGTGAAATTAGATACATACACTGTAGGCACATTCATAAGAGTGCAGGATACAATAACGCTATCTGTGTACTCCCCGACATTCAAATATATATGCACGGGGTCTACGGGGCAAAAACTAAGGGGCGCAAAGGGGCGACACGGCAAGTTTTCACCGAAGTGAACACAGACACTTTCAAACTTACTAACAAGTCTGTCTATAGCTCCAAAATTACAGCGTTCCTGCGCGCCCAGCTAAAACACGCAGAGCAAACATCTCCATATGTATAGTGGGTATTAACCCCATCACTGCTGAAATACTATACATGTGATCAGAACGAGGTAGCAACACACCATCAGGGTATATCTACACCCACACCAGAGTAATACTCACCCAGCCAGCCACACTGAACAGCTAGGGACCCTCCATCTACTGTATATATATGCATGGCTGATCCTAACGGTGCATCTACTCGCGGGACCACACACTGCTAGTGGTAACAGTAAAGTACAGAGGCATAGAAGAATTAAGCTTAAGGCATAGGGTGTAATACATCTCTGCGCCACCAGATGTCACATCTGAGTAGCTAACATCCACTTCAGGATATACCTTGATATACCCTGATATACTTTTGAGATATGCTGAACATCTAAGGCACCACAGTGAATTGACATAAGCTACACCTGCTGATGGGCCCAGAGTAGTCCCTCTGGACCTACCGTTGTGACATAACTAGTGTCTTTTAATATAGTAAATACTAGTTTTTCAATATTTGCTATTTTTACTGCACAAATCACAATTTTGATTAAAATAATTATTATTTTGTTAAACACTTTTTTTCCCCTGACCACATTTATTCCATAACGGTCTGCGGTGCGCCTACAAAGGGATTCTATTCTGTGTACCTCTCTAGATACACTCTTTTTCTGTCCATATATCTACTCCCTAGGCAGCACGCACTAACCAACAAGGGGTTTTCGAGCGAGGTTTCTATTTATAGCTACCCGAGATTAATAGAGGCAAAGTAACCTAAAGTACATGATACAATTACAATCTACAATAACTGGATGTGCAAGAGCACCTGTCTTTGTGCACACTGTCCTAAATTGTCCCTTCCAAATACGAATTAAAAAAATTGTGCAAGATCGGCACTAAGCTTATGTCCTTAAATTATATATATATATATATATTTTTTTTTTCCTTCTTTTCACATCGTGGACTTCTGATGACGAAGATATCCTCCCCCACTGCATGACAGATAAAGATGGATGTGAATGGATGAAAACGGAAGATCAACTACCCCCCTTATGCCTGCAGGACCACAGGGAGACTGGCTTACGCATGCGCAATGACTTACAACTGGTCTGCGCTTTTTGCGTCCCAAAATCACAGAAGGGGAAGAGGATCGATCGGACAACTACTGCACATGCGCGAACTTGCAACGCACCAGATGAGACATCCGGATGCGTTCCAACTGTTAAGGACCCGGACTGGTGACGTCAGCAGGATGAAAACGGAAGATCAACTAACCCCCCTTATGCCTGCAGGACCGCAGGACCGCAGGGAGACTGGCTCACGCATGCGCAATGACTCACAAGTAGTCTGCGCTTTTTGCGTTCCAAAATTATAGAAGGGTGAAGAGGATCGAGCGGATAACTACTCACATGCGCGAACCTGAAACGCAAGCGTTCCAACTGCTAAGGACCCGGATTGATGACATCAGCAAGATGGATGCCCGGATACACAGAAATTATGAGAATGTAAACTCCACGAGGATTGCTAACAGCTGTTGGGGTTATCTAACAAGAGATACAGACTGGACATTGGCTAGAAGGACTGAATCAGCACATGAATTCCATCAGGACTAATTGAACAGATTGCATTGTGGGGGTTTGGAGCACTATTTATATGTTGTTACAAGGGAATATACTTATGCCATTGTCACTTGATAAAGACCATTATGGTCGAAACGTCGTGTTGGCTCTATAAATGAGTTTGATTTGCTAAACCCGTTGTGCCCTATGTTCCTTTGTTCATCTTAAAATATATGAACCAGGTAACTCCTATTGGCACTCTGCAAATCGCAATACGGTTCCCAAGGAGAAAAACTAGTGCTGCTGGTAGTGATGTTGGCTTTGAGGATACACACAACAACCTGCTGCAGACAGTGCCAGAGGCAGATACAGTTTTATTTGCCAACTGTCAAGTCAGTGACTAGTGTAGTGGACTGGAGTGGACACAGTCCAGCTGATGCAGTGGCAGCAGTATCTATATCACATGGGCATTGGCAACTCAGTCCACTCAGCTCACCATTCAAATCAATACTCACCTCATCACTGCAGAAGCAGCTTCACTTGTCTCAGTCTAAGTCAGGAAGTGACAGAAAGAGAGAAACGTGGGAATTAGAGGTGACTTGACCATGATCACTGGAGGTTCTCCTCATCATGAGACATTATGTTAACCGAATTACTTAGAGTCTAAATTCTGATTCCACCATGCCAGTCATGGTCAGGTTTACGCGGACGGACCCTGGCTCTGTTACCCATGCACTTTCAATGTAATGTACCTAGTCTATCTTTTAATGTTTTCAGAATAACTCCCTTTCTGTTTTTGTTGCTCTGTTACTTATTATAATAAACATATTTATCTTTGCAAAAAAACATGTTAGATTGTCCAAAATTAGCACATATTTTTATTTCAACAATAAAATAAATGCTATGCACATTCCTACAGTGAGCTAGGAAACACGTGACTATTAATGAAATTGAATACAGGTGCTAGACAAGGAATGTGTGTCATGCTGTATGTTGCCTTGTTTCACTGCTACACCAATGTTAGCAACTGTACCCTCCTCTGAACTGTGCTAATGCTAGGGCTTGGTGGACTCAGGAACTCCTCTTTGTATGTCAGGCCTCATATTAGACATGTAATTAAATTTAATATAAATTAAATTAGGACAGTTAGGAGTCAGGAGTTGGACCATGGGTCACTCAGGTCAAAGGAGTCATATGACAGGAGAAGGTGTGTTTTAAAGTTAGAAAAATATATATATCTACATAGTAAAGGAGTTTCAATTTTGATAAACGGGTACGTTTTTATTTGTATTATTAAATCTATAACTGGTCTGGGCTCTTGAGTGGAGTACAATTTTGTGGTGCTGGCATTGTGTAGACACAAACAATAAGTAATTGCAAAGTGCAGACAGTAAGCGCAGAAGTGGTATCATTTGAATACAGTGAATCTGACAGTGATTACAGCTTTAGCCTGTCCAAGAGTTTCATAGGTTCCATGCCGATTACCTGTTAATCATCATCACCAGATCACTGAACACTATGAAGCTATGGATGTAGTAAGCACGTGTATCTAAGGAGATCGATAGGACGTAGTAGCTTAAGTATATCACTTTGCGGTGGTACAGTGTATCTGTTGCGGTGCAGGGGCAGGAGTGGTTGCTCATGGGGGGGGGGATTGCTCTTCTAAAAGTGTTGATCATACGTTTGGAGACATTGGGGCCCAGTGGGCATTATCATTTCTATTTTTTATTTTGATTTAGATTTTAATTAATTTAATTGTGGTGCTGGCTATAGTAATACCACAGTGAGGGTGATTCTAAGTACTAACAAATTCCTGAAAATGCAGGTCTCCTCTAGGACAGAGGTACAAAGTAGAGCTCTATTCACTAGTTAAAATGCAATTCTTCATTTATTGTAACAGCCAAGACCAGAGGAGAAACAATGTTTCAGGTCCCATATGGACCTATTATCAAATGGACCCAATAAAAGGTCCATATGGGACCTGAAACGTTGCTTCTTATCTGTTCTTGGCTCTTACAATAAATGAAGAACTGAATTGTGAACTTCTAAGTACAGTTCTACTTTGCACCTCTGTCCTAGAGGAGACCTGCAATTTGAGGAATGTGTTTGTCTATGTTGTGTTGGCTGCCCAAGCAGGATTCTCCTCGCCTGAAACTGTTTCCCCACACTTGGGAACTGTACTATTACTAAGTACTAAGCCATCTCTGAGGTGCAGTATCTATCAGTGGGTGCTGCAGAATGGAGGTTCCCATTTCAGGTTTTCATCTCAAATTCCACATCAGTCTGATCCCTGCCTGGAATAACTGTACCCCCTCAGAACTGTGGTAATGCGAGGGCTTGGTGGACCTAGGAATAGGGACTCCTAGTATGTCAGGCCTCAAATTAAATTTAGGAGATTAATTGGCCCCTTAATATAACTTAAATAAGGACAAGAGTCAGGAGTTGGAGAGGAAGTCAGGACTAGCCAAGTGGCGATTTAAAGTTAGAAGAAGAAAAATTCTAGATAGAAAAGGAATTACAATTTTGATAAGAGACATAACTATTGCTAGACCACCAACTGAGTCTATCACCTACATAACAAGTTATATTTGAACGAATGAATCATCAAAGTCATCAAGTCCCTGTGATTGTGACTCTCCCTCTTCAATAACTGACTGTTTTAACAGCTCTTCAGAGTCTAGTAATAGCAATGTCAGAGCTTGTTCTTCAGTAATACTTTTTTTAGACTCTGACAAGAAGGATATACTGTGCCTATTGAAAATGACTTAATAACGGTGGACTTCTTTAGCAGCAGTGAAATACACAGCAGAAGCTGGCATTGGTGCTAGTGGTGGTGGGCCTGGCTTTCCCCTAGAACTGACAGTTTTATTAATATATTTCAATATTATGCTGCCACGCTGTGACGGAGCGGCCTTGTCGATATGGTCAGAAAAGAGCTTACACACCACTTTCTTGCAATGAAAAGTGCTTTATTTCCCTTACCAGGGAAGCAGGTTGTAGTTGCACAGAGAATAAAGCAATGAAAGTAAATGGCATCAGTCTGCAACAAAAACAATAGTCCTTAGTTCCAAGTACACAACAGGTGTTCAGGCTCTCCCCTCAGCCAGGCTCTTTACAACCTGTTTCCTCACAGGTTGAGAGCAAAATTACAGCCTGGAAAAATCTGCTGTCTTCCTCTTAAACCTCCCCTTTCCAATCAGCTAGCAGAACTACCAGCTAGGGTGTGGTTCTTTTGGTCTGCTAAAGTGAGAGAGTTTTTAACCTCTTGTATACTCCCTCACACACGCATTATCCATTTGTGTTTCAGAAGTACTCGCTAGGGATAGGGCTATAGCGAGTTAACTTGAACTTTCTCTTTCAGTTCCCTTTTTATATCTCTTCTTACCTGGAAGTTCGTTTTCTACTCGACAGAGGGGCTGGGGGCAGGAGAAGTCGGCCTTCTGCAGATTGTGATTCAGTGACATAGTCATTCTTGTCCTTAAGCTTATGCTTGCTGTGACTGTGATGACTTGCAGTACAAGTCACAGTAGGATCACCACCAACAGCACCACCTTTAAATGATTTAACTTTATCAGATTCATCACCAGTGCCAGCCCCATAACGACCTCGACAAAAACTACATCCACCTCTTCTTGCCCTCTATGTCTACTTGTAAGAATTGACGCCTGTAATTTCATCATACACTGATTTTATACTGCAAACTGTCTGACATAAAAAATATATATATGTATGTACAGTATCTGTCTATATTGTACATGCCTTGTCTGAACAGATGGCACGATACCAGGTGAAACTCAGTTAAAGATTTGATTAACACCTCAAGGATACCCCTTCCTTTGGTACTGTATGCAAGAAACAAAATATATTTAAAAGAGATCCGATCAACAATTCAATGGGACACCTCCCCTTAGTTACTGTATGTATGAAACTGTTTCAAAGAAACTGATTAAGATTTTAATCAATGGTTCAGAGAGCAAGACCCCCAAATTGGCATTTAAACCCCCGAGAGCTGTGACACAAGTTAGGCTGCAAAAACATAAATAAAGATAGACAGCACACAAACAAGCATATAGTGGGGTAAATAGAAGTGGTGCAGTGTGGAACTGAGAGGACCCTATTTCCTCCCAAACAATAATCCAAAGAAATCTAATGTTCCCAGCACAAAAAAAAAAGTCCAAAGAGGGTGGGAATATGCCAAAAAAGTTTAAATGAGCAAATAAACACAAGTCCCAATTTCCGTAAGTAAATAACAAAACCACACCACATCAAAAGAAAAACGGGAGAAAAACAAGGAAAGGGAGTGAAGGGTTGGATAGGATGGGAAAAGGTAAAAAGTACAGGGGAAGGGGGGTGGCAACATTTCGGGGTACAAAACCCCTTCTTCAGGCCCGTTCCCAAAAGACACAAAGATGTCTAGTGGTACCTCCCTATCCCTGTACCAATATCCCTACAGAAAAATGCACTAAAGCAACGAGAATTGGGAATAAATATATCCTCACTGGGGGTGCAATCAAGAGACAGTCTAGGAACTCCCAGCAATTTTGTTATGAATGAGATTGTTACATAGAAGTGTTTTGCAGTTTGTGATATTATATTAAACATTTATTTTCAAGTCGCAATAATGTGAGAGTTGAAGTGATATTCAGTATTTATACTTTTGTTTGACTTCAAGACAGAGCTTGATCGTTGTGACAGATAATAGACACCTTTCTGGGCAACTTTGTTACCGGTGCCTCTGCTGTCAGTGGAAATCAGGCTTATTTATCGGCTTGTATAATTCCACACAATAGTGTGAGAATTAATTGGCCAAACATGTCAAGGAGGGTCAGAGCCCACTTAATTGAAACTTGTGTTGATTGTCAGTGATAGAATTTTTTTGGGGGGTATTTCACTGTTTGAGGCTGATCTCTGTATATCCACGGCTCAAAGGAACTGGCCAATCTGCTTCAGATTCAAATCTGCAAAAACGATTTGCCCATCTCTACAAGGGATTCCCCGTGTTTCACAACATGCTCCTCCACTAACATTTTATATATAAAACCCCTGACATTATATTTCCACTCATATGTCCGAAGTGCAATGATATATTATATGTACAAATGCCACCTCGCCCTATTGTCTGGCTAGTAATACTGTATCCCTGCAGAGATAGGAAGTACTTGGCTACTATAAGTCTGTATGCCTACTAACACTTGTCCTATTTGCATCTGCATGTCTTATTAGTACTATAAATATAACAGTACTATAAATGACACAAATACCTTGCTTATACTGCAATCTTTCTCCACAAACCTAGTGCAGCTATCATCACCTGTCATCCTTTTTATTGGTACTTTCCTGTTATCCGGAGCCATTTCCTCTTATCCGGAGCCATATTCAAAACAACTAATTTAATTAAAAACGTATTTATTATTTAATTAAAAACAAAGTAACAACTTATTTATTATTGAAAACAAAGCATTTTTGGAGGCCAAAAACCTTTAATTGCTTTCAACAGTGACTCAAAGACATCCTCGTCTCCCACGTGCTGCCTCCAAATGAATTCGGCCAAAGATGACTCTAAATGATGACGTGCTGTTCCTCGGTGTTGTTTGTTGTGCCACTGTGTATTAGGAGAAGGTGGGGAGGGGCAGTTACTGGGTTAGGGGGCAGTCCTCACTGTGTATTAGGAGGTGGCAGGGGGCAGTTACTGCTGTTAGGGTGGCAGTTATCTCTGTGTATGAGGAGGTGGGGAGGGGCAGTTATCTGTATTAGGAGGGTTTGAGGAGGTGGGGATGGGCATTTTACTGGCTGGAGGGCATTAGGGGAGTTGAGTGGAGGGGGTGGTAGATTTAATATGGGTACTTTCCTGGTAACAGGAATATGGCTCCGGATAACAGGTAATGGCTCCGGATAACAGGAAAGTACCGTACAACAACATGCTCCCCCACTAACATTTGTTATATAAACCACTGACATTATATTTCCACTCATAAGTCCGAAGTGCAATTATATATTATATGTACAAATGCCACCTCACCCTATTGTCTGGCTAGTAATACTGTATCCCTGCAGAGATAGGAAGTGCTTGGCTAATATAAGTTTGTATGCCTACTAACACTTGTCCTATTTACATCTGCATGTCTTATTAGTACTATAAATATAACAGTACTATACATTACACAAATACCTTGCTTGTACTGCAATCTTTCTCCACAAACCTAGTGCAGCTACCATCACCTGTCATCCTTTTTATTTACTAATGAGGAGACTTCTCCAGTGTGTTGTACTTTTTCCTTTTCCTTCGCTGATTCACTTACCAATGTCTGACCCTGTTTTGTTGGACATACAGTATGTTGCCAAATTTGTATCTGATAGATTAATTCCTGTTTACTTCAATATGTATAGCGTTGCTTAGCAACATGACTGCGGGGAAGCTATGTTCTAGTGCATTGTATGGAGGGGGAAAAAAGACCTATAGTGCACAGGAAAGACAAAGACAAAAACAGAACATAGTGTAATCTGTATAACAAGAAAATAAGTCCTGCTGTATAATTCTTCACTTATAAAATAAAAGTAAAGTGCAGGCAAAAATGATGATCTTATCTGGTTCTTTTGGAGAATTGGATCACTTTGCTGGACTCAGCTAGGCTCCTCTTTTGGATTATAACCACTGGGCTCAACCGGGAAAGACCCTCCTCACACCGAACTGCTAGGCTCAGCTAGACTCCCAGGGTAGATATCCAATAATGTAGAGTTGCCAATCACAAGAGTAGGATAAGGAAAGAGAAAGGAAAGGATATACAATCGTACAAAATATTTATTACAAGCTAAAACCATAAAAGATATGTCCGCAGAAGGAACACTCCATAATGCCAACCGGATCCTGTCACGGTCCATGTCCGGTCAGGGAAATGTCCCACGTCTCTCGCTGCCGGTACCTCCATGTACTCAGACCACTTCCGCGTCACGTGAAGATTCTACTTGCGCCTTGCGAGATTTCAATCGAGGCGGTAACAGACCTTCACAGTGGTAATTGCAAGTCGTCCATGGCTCTGTTACACGTCCTCCTCCCTACTAGATTCGCCGTAGGCTTCGTCAGGGACATATGCTGGAGCTGCTCACCCTGTCTCAAGAGGCAGAAGACGACGGATGAGCGCGGTCTTACTCTTTTGTGGAATTACTATAATAAAATGCCCTTATGGAGTGTGCAGCAAGGAAAAGGTTTGGCCTAATATTTGTGAAAGACTGTACATATTAGAGCGCTCCTCCCTACAGAAGTTTTCTGCTGGTAAAAAGATAGGCTCTACATATAGAAAACAAATATATGTAGAGCCTATCTTTTTACCAACAGCAAACTTCTATAGGGAGGAGCGTGGTAATATGTACAGTCTTTCACGAATATTTGGCAAAACCCACTGGTTTCTTCATGGTTGGTAACCAATTGGAATTGCTGTTTACACTTGATTTAACTAGGGGCTAATTGGTCTTTTATATTGCTAGCTTTTGTAAAAAATCATCCTGCTTGTTTAGGCAATACATTTTGTAGAACCGAATCTTTAGTTAAAATTTCCCAATGTCTCCTAATGATCTTTTTGATATAATTGGCCTGATTACTATATTTGATAAAAAAGGCAAACTCACTTGGATTAGCCATATTTTTTCCTTTATACTTTATTAGGTCAGACCTTATTAATGACTGATTTGTCATAAGCCTTTTCTATGATCTCATCTTTATATTTTTTATCTTTAAATTTACTTTTCAAAACTTCAGCCTGTTGTCCACAGATAAGTAGTATATGACGTAGGAGTACAGCAAAAAAATTCCTGCAGGAAAAACATAAGTTGAGGGCAACTCCAAGTTAAAATAAAAAGGCTTTATTAAATCAGCTCACAATGGAAAAGAGAGTGAAAAAAACACACCAACGCGTTTCATCCCGTAACTTTATCAAGGTGTGATTACTCAGAACATACATTAACATTTATACGGTACATGTTCGCACCAAAACCTACCGGTATAGCGTCATGGTTCCTCATCCAGGGCCCGTCGCACTGACCCGACACCCCCCCCCCCCCAGCCTGCCCGACCAATCTGGCACCTAGAGTGACATCATAGTCCTGCGACATTGCCTCGGGCTGGAACGCAACCAAGCACCACTCCTGATAGGTCACCTGACTGCCATCTTATTGAACAAAACAAATTTTATTGAATCAATGGACAAACAAATATTATTTAAAAAATAAGTAATCCAGCCCCATATGGGAGGAACTATGTGATGTAGAAATGGTATAAGAAAGCATACTTTGGGACTAGGAGTCAGAACTGCTACCCATAGCGGTCTCCGTGTGTGTACACCTGTATACAATAAAGCTCACGTGTTATTCTGCTGGACCCCAATATTTTTTGTTATTATTTCTATGCTTTCACTATATATATATGCAACACCCTTCCCCCCCCCTTTCCAGGTATTGAGATTCATCCTCCTTCTCTGCATCAGTTTTAGAATCTGTGTTTATTTTAATACCCATATCTATTCAGATTAGAGCATTAGTATCTCCTTATAAGTTAGATGTATTAATGTTCTCTAAGTGCTGACCTTTATAATGTAAATTTCCACTGTTGTTGGGACATGGATCAGATTCAATTGTGCATATTTTGTATATATAATTATTTTAATATGTTCTCTTTATGGGTTGTTAGCAGTCCTTTTAGGCTTATATTTAGGGATTGGGAAATATTGTCTCCATATGCAATTAGCTTGGGTTAGAGATCGTTAATATTTCAGGTATTTCTTTAAGTCTATAGTAATGTGTATCTATCTACTCATGGGTGGAATTTTTTCATGATATGTGGAGGGATTGAAACTTTTGAATGCCTATTTTGTGTGCTCATATGTTTTTTCAATCCTCGCTTCTCCCGTGATTAGACTACTTCAGGATACATTAATAACAGCTGCTCCGCCTTACACTTACCTGCACCTCATAGGTGCTTTATCAGCCCAACCAGGCTTAAATACCAATCACACCATTACACATTAAGACCCCTTAGTGAAAGCAAAGAACACGGCGAAACGTACGTCGGGGTAGTCCTTGTGTGTGCTGAGATGCGCTCTACCTGACTACCTGCTTCTGTGTTCCTGAGTTGAGTAAGATCCGGTTCTCTCTGATCGCTCTACAATCAGTGATGTTGGGTGTCCGATATTTCGTGAGTTGATGGAGGAGACTGTCATCTCCGCCATTTCTTCAGCATTTGCTGCACCAGTGCAAATGATCTTATGCTGCTGTTAGCTATTATGCTTTGTTTCTGGACAATGGAATCATCTGGGAACCAGATTATTTGATATTTTACATCTGTACCATGAGAAGACTAACAGACTTGTGTTATACTTATATTCCCTACTCAACAGGATACATTACAATAAAAGAGTGCACTTTGTGTTACATCCTCAACATATATTTTGTGAGTATGAGTATATTCATTTTTTCACCATCATTATATGGCGAGGTGCAATTTGTCAGGGATGTCTTGTTCACTATAGCACTGTGTATACCGGCCGGTATTTATAAGGGGTAAGGTGTAAATTATTTTCGCCTGATACCTATTAAGTGGTTGTTACATTGTATATACAATAGTCTATTCAAATTATTTGTAGTACAATTTTGGATTTATCCCTAGACAGACTTGTTATTATACATGCGTTAACACTTTGCAGGCAGTTAGTTCGGGTATTTAGGGTAATTCTTAGTTATTTTTACGTTCTTTTGTGTATTTTTTTATATTGTTATAATACATTTTGATATGTTTGTATATGCTTGAGTGCTTCTCCTTCTGTTTCTTCTTCTTATATATTTTCTGCTCTTTAGCACCGTTAGGGGTGATTTATTTACATTATTATTTTTTTCTTTCCCCGTATCTATAGCACCCCTTATTTATACGGTCTGTTGCAGGTATTTTGTTTGTGTGTGTGTGTATATATATATATATATATATATATATATATATATATATATATATATATATATAAGCAATACGATACCGTTTGGAAACGAAATCAGCAGGCAGCACTCGAGAATTGAACAAACAAGTGTATTGAAAAAAATAAACACAAAACCAACGTTTCGGCACCACCTTGACAAAAGTCCCATTCGTGGACCGAAACGTTGGTTTTGTGTTTATTTTTTTCAATACACTTGTTTGTTCAATTCTGGAGTGCTGCCTGCTGATTTCGTTTCCAAACGGTATCATATTGCTTATTCTTCATTATAGGATCTGCACCCACATCAGTGACTATTATTACGGAGTGCTTTTTGTTCTTTCTCTATGTTATATATATATATATATATATATATATATATATAACACCCTTCCCCCCGCCCCCTCCCTATGGGAGATCTGCATACAATGGGTGTTATGGTGCTGATCCGCAGGCTTACAGGAGGCCTGTGCCTCCGCTCATAGGGAGCTTGGGGATGCCAGCCGCCGTGCCTCCGCCCATGGGGATCCCAGCGTAGATGAGATGGCTCCTTACAGGAACATGTGTAGGTATACAGCAAAAGCTACACACACAAGTAATAAACAATAACTCTTTACCAACAGGATCCCACCAGATACACATGCATAATACAGCACAGCAACAGAATAACAGGCAGTGATAACAACACGCCTCTTCCTCCTATTCCAGGGAGCAACTATGCCCCTACTGGTCCTGGTTGCACTCTATCCCTTGTCCGCCAAGGCAATCCCAAATGTGTGTGTGAGGACAGTGCTACCCTCCCTTGTATATAGGTGGTGCACGTGGGTACCTTCCTGGTTACACTGATATAACCAGGGAATCCTTCTCAGGCGAAGCCGCATCCGTGATCCCACTTTGCAGGGCCTCCGAAAAATATCCCTTCTCTCCTTACTTCTGGCAGCCGCACGGTAGTACGTCCAGGCCTTGAGAATCCTCCCCTGCAATTTGTCCTGCTCCACCGGCGATCACCAACAGGCAAGTCCCTTACGTATGGTTGTCCCTACAATACTCCGCTAGGGTGGCTCAGGGAACTAACTCGGGCCTACGGAGTTTCTCTGGCCTAGTGTTAGGCAGCATGACTCGCTCCCCGGACACAACCTTCCCCTCCATGGTCTCAAGCAGCTCTGACCTTGCTCTTGCTGTACCCAGAGGATATCCTGTTCCTGCAGGAGATATCCTCTCTCAAATCCTTTTCCAACCCCAACATGGCCGCCGCACCTCCACATATGAGTCCGAAGAGCTGCATCAGCTCCTCCCAGAGGTGAGGACGACTACCCGGTTACATATATATGAAAGAAAGCAGAACAAAGAACCTAAAAAGAAGACATTTACACAGTCCGCAAGCGTGTATGCCAGTGTGCGTCACATGTCACGTGTCATCTGCGTCCACGTCACAGAGGACGATCTAAGGCCCGCGCAACTGATGTAATTTTTGAAGTGAAGCTTCTTTAGCGGTGTGAAGGAAGTCAGTGGTGACAGAAGTGACATCAGTCCTGGCAGAAGAGGCCGCTGTTTTGCCAGCTTCCACCAGAAGGAATCAGCCCTGGACAGACGACACACCCACCACCACCCCTCCCCCCTCCCCAAACTGAGCTCTAGGTGCTGTGTCCCTGCAGCTCTGGTGGGGAGGAGAGAGGGAGGGGGGCTGCTCCGGTCCAGTAAGGGGGAGGAGGGGGATGAGTGCGCCGCGATCCCTCTGCAGTTCCGCATCCCCCGCAGCACCGCATCCCCCGTGTCCCCGCAGCCCCACCAGAGGGAAGGGGGAAGAGCGTGCCGTTGCTCGGATGGAGGGAGGGGGGACAGTGCTGCGTGCACCATGTCCTGTGTCCCCATAGAGCGGAGGGAGGGGGGAGAGTGCTGAGCACTATGTGTCCCTATAGCTCTGTGGGAGGAAGGGGGGAGAGCACTGAGCGCTTCGTGTCCCCATAGCTCTGTGGGAGGGAGGGGGGAGAGCACTGAGCACTCTGTGTCCCTATAGCTCTGAGGGAGGGAGGGGGGAAAGCACTAAGTGCTCCGTGTCCCCATAGCTCTGTGGGAGGAAGGGGGGAGAGCACTGAGCGCTCGGTGTCCCCATAGCTCTGAGGGAGGGGGGAGAGCACTAAGTGCTCCGTGTCCCCATAGCTCTGTGGGAGGGAGGGGGGAGAGCACTGAGCGCTCCGTGTCCCCATAGCTCTGTGGGAGGAAGGGGTGAGAGCACTGAGCACTCCGTGTCCCCATAGCTCTGAGGGAGGGAGGGGGAGAGCACTGAGTGCTCCGTGTCCCCATAGCTCTGAGGGAGGGAGGGGGGAGAGCACTGAGCGCTCCGTGTCCCCATATCTCTGTGGGAGGAAGGGGGGAGAGCACTGAGCGCTCCGTGTCCCTGTTGCTCTGAGACAGCTTGGAGGGCGGGGGGGAGAACGCTGAGCGCAGTGTCCTCGGAGGGGGGGGAGCGCTTGGAGAGCCTGCAGGCCATGCTGAGTGCACTTACCACACTGATACACACACGGTGATACACACACACACACACACACTGACTGACTCACACACACAGTGATGCACACACTGAGTGACGTGAGCACAAACACACACTGAGTGACACGAGCCCACACACACACTGACTGACGTGCGAACAGACACACTGAGTGGCGCACACACACTGACTGGCACGCACACACACACACACACTGACTGACGTGTACACACACTGACTGGCGCACTCACACACACACACACTGAGTGGCATGCAGACACACACACTGACTGGCACGCACACACACACACACGGACTGATGCATGCACACACACACACACACACACTGACTGATGTGCACATACACACACACACACACACTGTCTGATGCGCACACACACACTGACTGACACGAGCGCGCACACACACACACACTGACTGACGTTCGCGCATAGTGACGCACACACAAGGAATTCACAGATACTTTAAATATAGAAGTCAAACTTCTTTGCATTTTGGCACTGAAATTGGGTTTTGATTTTTAATTAAAAACATCACTATCACAAATACAATTTTTGTGACAAAACTGACAAAAGACAAAGAAGTTTCACTTAAAATGCATGTGCTCGGCACACACACACTTTTTTAAAGCATTTCTGTCCTGTTCTACATTACGAAGCAAGGACCAAGTAAGAGAATAGCTATTGGTCCCAAAAAACATTCAAAAATTGAACAAGGTCAAAGGCCCTATAATCCTTTACTTAGGTGGAGCGAGAGTCTGCAAATACCCCTTGTGCTGGGGTACTTTCTTTGTCTCATACAAGCTATAGAGTCTCTGAAAGCCTGTTTTTTACTATTACAGTATGTGGTCTTCTCTGTCCCCTTCCCAGCTAAGTAATACAGAATCTCATTCCTTGATGACTTTCCACTTCTTTGTTTCCCATAATAAGCAATGCTACTATAGCAGGGTTTCCCCCTCTGGGTTTCCCCATACCTCCAGGAGTGGGCCCGCTGGTTGACGGGATGGCGAGCGGGTCGCCGGAGGTCCGTGGCGGCTCCCTTAGTAGGGCAGCGTCATCTTGAGAGTGACCATGCATGCGCGAGGCTGACGCGTGCACAGTAGCATGCAGCCATTACAGAAGAAGCTCTGCAGGTAAACTACAAGCCCCACGATACACTGAGGCTATATGTCACATGGACACAGTCCAGCCAATAGGGGTCGAGGGTTCTCTGCTCACAGGATAGATACTTTTCGCACGCTAGAGAGCACGCCAGTCAGAGCTGGGTAGGGTGTGTGTGTGCAGGGTCTCAGTGACCCCTGCACTAGGCTAGAGACCCCCTTAGGCCTCAGCTAGGTTGCGGCAGGGACAGGCCCATGAGATAGGGACACTGCCCTGTAGCATCAGTGTTTGGGACATGGCTGTATCCTGACCTTAGGTGATCTGGGACCAGATCACCCAGCTGCATTACAGAGACATTACAGAGACATTCTACATGGTGGTACACTCCACATGGGACCCACCCACCGTAGAGGCGGAGGCTATGCGACATCGCTGGATAAGTGGATCCTTATCACCTTCCATCATATCCAGATGCAAGAGCACCTGGGTAGGTACAACAAGTGCACCAACGTACACATCAGTTCTTGTGGGCAGAACTGACCAACACATTTGGGTGGGATTGACGATTGTGGACAACAGAGTGATTGGGTGCCCAAGGGCCCCACAGTACTTTGGGGGACTATCTCACCAGGTGGGGTCATGGTGTTGGTGATTAGAGCGAGGGTACAGTCACCAGGTGGTTGTGTATTATATATATGTTTTTGTGTGCAGTAAATCTGTTATACTTACTCAAGTGTTTTGTGGCATGGGGTTCCTGTAACAAGGCCATTCCACATGTAGAATCCCGTACAGGTGGAAGCGCTACCGATCATCGACTCAGGTATACCCCAGGTTCCCAGCAGCGGATGCTCAGGCCCCCTGTGAACAACAGGTATCGCACCATACACACACACCGTAGGCACACATCTCTGGGGGAAAGTGCGCTACACTACCTTGACCAGTTGACTTTATTGTACTTCTCTGGTTTGTCAGTTTCCATGGTAACAAGGTTTTTTTTTTCAACAGCAACCAGCCTTAGATGCATATATATTTTCTAAGATATCTACATTACTATGATAATAAATGTTTGTTGTTGGAAATAATAATAGTTCTTTTTTCTTTTCACATATTTGTAACCATGTTGAAAATATTGGCCATTCAAGCATTGCTCGCTTCACGGTTGATCACCTGACCCAAAACTTAGAAAACTTGGTGGGTCAAATCTCTAAAAGTCTCCCGGGTGCAAGAAAAGAACACCAGATTCACCTACAGTAGATAGAAGCTATTCTCCACTGCTCTTGATGGGTGTTTTGTTTTATACATATACTGTACAGTAGTGCAGTTTTTTGTACTTCTTTTTGCTCTAGTTAAGAATCTTTGACACATAAGCATCTTCATATAATTACTTTATTGCAATTAGCAGTAAACATTAAACAATCTATTCTACTGTATATTTCATTCAAGTGACTGTCACTCTCTGTTATTTTAGTGTGATAAAGAACATCATGTTATTAAATACAGGCCACCAACAG
This sequence comes from Ascaphus truei, assembly GCF_040206685.1. Taxonomy (NCBI): domain Eukaryota; kingdom Metazoa; phylum Chordata; class Amphibia; order Anura; family Ascaphidae; genus Ascaphus; species Ascaphus truei. The sequence goes on from NC_134486.1 coordinate 313,458,353, forward strand.
GGGAGGGAGAGCCGGGACAACTGACCCCTCCTTATGATACAATCTGAATTGGGTGCTTTAGAAGGCTAATATGAACATACATGGGTCTTAATTGATTGTTTGATTAGAACCAAATGTTGTTGCTTTATTTTCAATGGGTGACTACTAACAGTGAAACATTCATTTGATCATTTAGCTGTGAGTAATTCAGTGTCATTTAAGCGCTTTAGAGTAATAAGATATGCCTTAAACGTGGCATTTTATAGGGCTGAATATATATGACACAGTGCTCTATGCTAAAGCTGTATACCATTAGGGGTGATTACGTTTGTCAGACTTTATTCTCACTCTGGTAACATCTTTTCAGATAACCAGTCTATCGAGTTTCTATACAAAGCGTTTGGTTTAAATTTGCTGAATGTGAAAAGCTGTGTACCACTCTGCTATGACTTTGTGGGAGAAACACTTAACAGATACAGACACAATGTATGCGGTAAGAAGCTACTAAGAGTGTAACTGTTGCAACTGAGCTACAAAAGCAAGTCATAAAAATTACACTTTTGATCTGGCACTAATACATCTGTTTACACTTTTGTTTGTGTGGACTGCAAAAAGGAAAATGCTTGGTCTTTCAATATCAACGAATTTAAGGTCTTTTGAGCAACGTAATACTGTGTTAACCCCTCATCAAAACCGTGTGTATAGTAATCCAGGACCAAGTATGTCTATATTTTGGAAATATATATTATAGATTGAACCATTTATCTGTAATAAGAGGTTACCTTTCTTTGGAAGATATGACCAGACAGGTTTAATTATTAAATACCTATTTAATTAATCACCTATGCGACCAATCCCTTTCAGTTAAACAGCAATAAATGTTATGTTTTAAATTACATGTCACAAACCTTTGATACTGTGGTTCGCGCGCCAAATAGGGAGTCTTCTTTGTAGTACTTCAACGTACTAATTGTTCATCATAAAATACATGAAAGCAAGCATTTGGCAAAAAAAAAAACATTGTGTGTGTGTGTGTGTGTGTGTGTGTGTGTGTGTGTGTGTGTGTGTGTGTGTGTGTGTGTGTGTGTGTGTATATATAATACATATATATATATATATATATATATATATATATATATATATATATATATATATATATATATATATATTATATATATACAGTGTTTGACAAATCACCCAAATAAGTTGGAGGGGAGGTGTTCCCTACCTGTCTTCTGGGTTATATCTTCCATGTGAAGCTTGAGTCAGATCTGGAAGAAAGCAGTATAAGTTATTTTGGTGTAGTATAGGACAGTTAAGATATATAGGGTAAATAAGATATCCAGATACAGAGAGGGGAGAGAGGGGAGAGAGACGGGAGAGAGGGGAGATGGGGAGACCAGAGAGAGGGGAGACCAGAGAGGGGAGACGGGGGAGACCAGAGAGAGGGGAGACCAGAGAGATGGGAGACCAGAGAGAGGGGAGACGGGGGAGACCAGAGAGAGGGGAAGACCAGAGAGAGGGGAGACCAGAGAGAGGGGAGACGGGGAGACCAGAGAGAGGGGAGATGGGGGAGACCAGAGAGAGGGGAGACCAGAGAGAGGAGAGATGGGGGAGACCAGAGAGAGGGGAGACGGGGGAGACCAGAGAAAGGGGAGACCAGAGAGAGGGGAGACGGGGGAGACCAGAGAGAGGGGAGATGGGGGAGACCAGAGATGGGGGAGACCAGAGAGGGGGGAGTCCAGAGAGGGGGGAGACCAGAGAGAGGGGAGACCAGAGAGAGGGGAGACGGGGGAGACCAGAGAGAGGGGAGACGGGGTGACTGACTAACCGGGGAGTGGGTGACTGACTGATGGGGCAGGGGTGACTGACTGACTGGGGCTGGGGTGACTGACTGACCGGGGCAGGGGTGACTGACTGACCGGGGCAGGGGTGACTGACTGACCGGGGCAGGGGTGACTGACTGACCGGGGCAGAGGTGACTGACTGACTGGGGCAGGGGTGGGTGACTGACTGGGACAGGGGGGTGACTGATTGGGGCAGGGGTGTGACTGATTGGGGCAGGGGGGTGACTGATTGGGGGGGTGTACCTCTGGTGTCACACACATACTCCCATACACACATACACATTCTCTCATATATATAAACACACACACACACTCCCATATATACACACACACACCCATATATACACACACACACCCATATACACACACACACACACACACACACACACACACACACACACACACACACACACACACACACACACACACCTATATATACATACACACCTATATAAATACACACACACACTCTCCCATATACACACACTCACACTCACTCTACACATCTTTTGGAAAGGCCGCGACCAGTACCACCATGCTCCCCCCCACCCCCCACCCACCCATCTCCTGCTCCGCGGGAACCTGAGGAGACAACCCCGCTCCCATCTCCTGCCGCGCTCCCTGACGCGGGACTGGGGGGAAGCGGGGGGGGGGAAGCAGGGACATGAGGGGGCTTCTCCACTCCCATCACCCTCCACGCTTTCTGACACGGGACCGGGGGGAAGCGGGGGGGGGAAGCAGGGACATGATGGGGCATCCCCGCTCCCATCACCCGCCGCGCTCTCTGATACGGGACCGGGGGGAAGTGGGGGGGAAGCAGGGACATGAGGGGGCATCCCCGCTCCCATCACCCGCCACGCTCTCTGACGCGGGACCGGGGGGGAGCGGGGGAAGCAGGCACATGAGGGGGCATCCCCACTACCATCTCCATAACTGCGGGCAGCAGGAGCGCCGGGGAGGGGAGGGAGGTGGGGGAAGGCACAGATAATATTTACTGTGTCCTCCATGGGAAAAGAAAGCCTGGGAGCGCGCGCCAATCAGCTGTCAGGTAGGGGGAGGGTTTTTTTTGTCTTTTTTTTCAGCCAGCGCGAGCAGGGAAATTTAAGCGCGAGCAGGGAAAATTTAAAAAAACAAACACGTGTGCTGCTTGGGCCAATATTTACTCGCCCGGAGGTTAAATCCTCTCGCCCCGGGCGTGTAAATGTATATGATTGTCGAACACTGATATATATATATACACTACCGACACACTTTATTGAAGTGTGGTCGGTACCGCAAGCCGGGAAATCTCCCGGCTTGCTAGTGGCCGCCCCTCGGCGTGCCGCGCGTCATAGACGCGCGGTCACGCGTCATCGGGAGCGTGCGCCCCCTGCACGCGTGTCCAGGGGCTCCCCGAGGGAGCCCTGGTGTCCCGCGATCGCGGGACAGCGGCAGGGGGTTCCGGGGGACCCGGCGGACCCGGCAGCGGTAGGGAGAGCGCCCCGATCGGAGGGCGCTCTTCCGCTGCTTCGGCGCGCGCCCATCACACTCGGGCGCGCGCCAGGCTACTGCTGCGGCACAGAACGGGCAAATGCTCGAATAAACTGTGCCGCAGCAGTATATATATATATATATATATATATATATATATATATATCCATAAAGAGACATACATAAATACAGTGGCAATTAATAGTCATAAAAACAATCCAAAACCAATAAAAATACAATGAAAAAACCTGTAAAAGAAAAATAACATACATTCCATTTATTTCCTTACCTTTAGATGTCTTCACCCTCCAATTCCGTGGTTACCGCAAGCTCTTGAACCAATCCACGATCCCAAAAAGCAACGGGCCACAGGTAAAAAAAATCAAAAGTCCTTTTCTTCTTTCTTTTTCTTCATCTGTAATTGCTGGTATGCAATTAACCAGCACACTGCTGGATTTAGAGGCAAGATCTGAACAGGGTAAAGTCCCTGTTACAGAGAGGTATACATGTCATTTGGGACTTGGGGTAAAATAGGACTCATCTCTTCCTTTCCAGCAAAACCCATATTTCAGGGTCTAAATGGGAATAACATCACCTTTAGGTAAAACAGGTGTCTTGTTATTTGAACCTAACGCAAAACAGTGTAGTGCTGATTTAATCTGACATTAAGCTTATGCTATTGTCTATACTTATTCAAGTGAAGTGATGCACTACAGTACATGACAGTGCATCAGGTTGTGCAGTGCATGACTTCACTTGAATGGATATTTTCGATCCCCCACAGCACTTATTTGCACACTGAGTTGGGAAGGCGAACAGGCGGGAATGCCATGAGGAGGCAAGATATGGAAACTTGAATCCCTTGTTCTGTACAGATAGTCGATGATGTTTTCTGGAGTATAAGGAGTTATCATAGCAGGCTTTAGTAAGTGATACTCGGAGCATGTGGTTACTCCGTTCTGAGCTTCACTTTCTATTAATCCCATTATATTATCGTATTAGCTATTTCACAATGATTTACAATAAAGTCCTGAAGCACTGATCTTTTTGCTATATGAACTGTATTGCGCATAACTGCCTTGTTTTGACATATAAGTAGAATTGTAGATATGTGTTAATTTCAGGTTACCTAATGTTAATAGCGCTGATTTATCAAAGCTTACTGAATCTGGCCCAAACATACTTTAGCTGCTGGGGACACCATTTCAGAAAGCCCTGGATTATTCTCTACATAACATTGCACATTTCAAACTGGTCATGACACTTTACTTTAATGAGTCACCGATTCTTCAAAAGTAAACATTGTTTTTGATAAAGGAGACTCCTACTACATCAACATCTTTTAAAAAAATTATGGATAGATTTTGTTTCTTTATGTTTTTTTATTGAAATGTATAAGTATATTAAATTATTGTGTTATATGATTTACTACACAAAGACAGTGGCTTTTAATTGTCTGTATTCTTTTATTGAATAAATGTACTGAACCATTAAATGGATTTTCCTTTTGCACTTCTTTCAGATACGTGGTTCTGTTTTACAGACTAGTAGAATCCTCCACAGAAAGAAACACCTTCTGGAGGCATTATTTACTTTGGGATGAATGCACTGATAGTATAGTATAGTACAGTACTGAGGCTGTGTGTGAATTATTCTGGTGGCAAATAACTAACAAGTATTTAACATACAGTACGGACTATAATATTGGACTACAAATTAGTTATTGAGTTCACATGCTGTTATAGTTTATATAAAGTATGTTTTGAGGATTGATAATGCACAATACAAGTTCATTTTAGGAAATAAAAATGTACAGTACCTGTAAAAAAAAATCTCTTCACTTTTCTGTTCTGATACTTTGATGCCACCTAGAGATCTCACATGAAATAAAAAATATACAGCCATACTGTATGAAAATATACTTTACCACCCACAAATGTAAAACTTCAAGACCATCATATTACATACTGTAGCTACTGTACATATAATGAAGCAGTATACAGGCATACCCCGGTTTAAGGACACTCACTTTAAGTACACTCGCGAGTAAGGACATATCGCCCAATAGGCAAACGGTAGCTCGCGCATGCGCCCGTCGCCCCGTCATGAACAGCAATACTGGCTCCGACCTGTACCGAAGCTGTGCACAAGCGGGGAGACTATAGAGTCTGTTACAAATGCATTATTTACATCAGTTATGCACGTATATGACGATTGCAGTGCAGTACATGCATCGATAAGTGGGAAAAAGGCAGTGCTTCACTTTAAGTACATTTTTGCTTTACATACATGCTCCGCTCCCATTGCGTACGTTAATGCGGGGTATGCATGTTGTGACAAACGGCTTCCTCCTGGGGCTCCGCCGTCTGTCCGGGACTGTTAGAACACGGTCTTTTAGGGTAGGTTAAATGACGAGGCGTAACTTGCTGTTCCTTTAAACAGGCTACTGCCTGGTTTATTCAGTCCGAGGCACTGAGACTGCCACATGGAATACAAAATCATACATAAGCAAACCAAACCCTGCTCGCCTGAGCAATAACTTAACTTAAGGTTTTCCCTGACTAGGGTTGGAATGGCTTATCCACTTCCAACAACAAAAATAAGTAACTTTGCAGTTTTAGGAAAAAGGAACAGAATGATTTTACCTGTTTGGTGAGAGGTGTTTCCCCTCTCTGCTTCCAGCAGCCTTCCTGCCTCCAGGCTCTTGGAGAGGGGAGAGGAACCAGGAAATCAACCTTAAATACCTGATTTCTAACTAGCAGTACAGGTGACAGAAATCAGGCAGCAGACAAACTCTGGTCTGGATGCCTCATCCCTCAGTTCCAGCACTTGCCAAACTGTGCGATGGAGTGCATGCATTCTGAGGCTGCACTTTTCAGCCTAAACAGGATAGAGACTGTTCAGTATCCTGGGAGCCCTATATATGGAATTTATTACCATACCCTGGTTTCTGTCACAATGTACATAGTATAATTAATTACTAAAAATAGCACAAAAACGGCACAATTATGCCAAATTGTCCAGTGGCACTCGAACCCAGCAAAAAGAAGGTGGGTAGCCCTAGAAAAAGAATGTTGCGCACCAGTAACACTTCATGATCTGATCTGGCTTCCAAAACAGTGTAAGAAATCAATAGGGTTGCCACTCTGTGCAATTGCGAACTCGCTGGCGGTCTGGGAGTCATCTAAATTTAAAGCTAAGTTGACCACACAACAGTCATTGATGACCCCCTTGGTGGGGAATCCGGATTTTGCTCCAGGGCTGTTAGGCGACAAATTTGTAAAGTGGACGCAGGCGGGGTATCTAAGATTGAAAGACCTGGAAGGAAGGAAATTTATCAAGACGTTCGATATGATTAAGGATGAGAAAAAGCTACCCAACACAGAACTCTTTAGATTCCTCCAGGTCAGGGCATTCTATAATAAATTCCCGGATCGTCCTGCACGAACCAATTTTGAACAGCTGTGTTCCAGAGATACGGACACAAGGGGACTAACCTCTAGGATGTATAGGGAGGTGATCTGTCCGGAGACATCTGACGCCCCTCGACTGAAATATATGTGACAGTGGGAGACAGATTTAGGGGAGACGTTAGAGAACGAGGAATGGGACCAAATATTGCAAGCGGCAGCCAAAAGCTCAATATGTGCCACGTTAAAGGAGAACGCATATAAAGTCCTCATGCGGTGGTACCATACCCCATTGAAACTATCTAAATTTGCCTGGGGCTATTCCCCGCTCTGCCCAAAACAGTGCGGGGAAGTCGCTGATTTAAAGCGTATGCTGTGGTCCTGCCCGAATGTGGTCCCGATTTGGGAATCTATTAGAGAATGGCTACAAAGGATCCTCAATTTGGAGGTCCCCCTGGACCCGTGGCTGTTCCTCGTGGGCAGATGGCCTCAGGGCGTGTCCAATACGACACACAAACTGGTTACGCATTTTGCAAACGCCACGAGGTGCGAGATTGCAGCAGTATGGAAACAGCAGGAATTACCAACTATACCCAAAATCAGAAAGAGAATTTGGCATGTTTGCCAGATGGAACAGTTGACGTGTTGGGTCAACGACTCTGGCTCCAAATTTCTAAAAATATGGGCCCTATGGTGAGCCCAAACAGACATCCCGGGGATAGACGCCGACACAATTCTGCACTAATAAATACAAATGCATTCTCCGTTGACGGAGCAGACCTGACGACGACATAGAGACAAAGAGAGTAGAGCGCTTTAGGTAATCACAAAGGACCCGACAGATCCACATGTCAAGGTGCAGTTCCTCCTCTCCGAAGAAACAGTTTCAAGTGCCGCCCCCCCCCCCCCTACAGACCTGTCCAAACACCCAACTTTGTTCCACCCCAGTCCAGTAAGTCATGTTTGTCCTCGTGGTGTGTTTATACCTGTAGTTTGTTAAGTTCGTCAGTTGTCTTGTCTAAATGTTATGGTTTTTACTGACAAAGTTACGTATTCTGTAATGTATGCTAATAGGTGGTGATATTATGTACGCAATGTAATTCCAAATAAAAATGAAAGTTATAAAAAAAAATAGCACAAAAACACTGACTTCCAAATAATATCTGATTGCAGAAGTATTGTTGCTTTAAAGGAGCAAGCCAAACCGTTTTTTTATTTCCTTATTTTTTTTACATAGTTTGATGCAGAGGGTCCCGGATCTGAACCCCCATTCATTTCAGCTCCATGGACCCCTGCTTCCCGAGATATAGACCTCCAAATGGGGTATTGTTCTGGCCCAAGCACACCATGATAGATGCGTAGGGACAGGCAGGTTAACTCAATCCCCTATACCAAGCAAGGGAACCTTCTTACGTGCTGAACTGTTTATTTGGGGCAACAACATACAAATACAAAGGGGGAAAAGTACTGAGGGAACACTGGGACATAAGAACAATGGAAGGAGGGAAGTCAAACCTGATGATGTCACAGCTTTCTATTGGCCTGCAGGGCGTGGGAACTTTGAAACTCTGCCACTACATGAATCCTGCTAGCCAACGGAAGCAGCTACCGCCACCCCCTACGGAGGTAAGTATCTCCGGAAGCAGGGGGTTCCTGGAGCTCAAATAAATGGAGTTCAACTCCGGAGACCACCTGCTTCAATCCAATGTTAAAATTAACAGATTTCCCATAAACTGTCACTCTTGAATTGCCTCTTTAAATTATGTAGTGCAGTTTTTCCCTTCCCTGGGGACAAAGGAGGGCAGGGAGCCAGCGCTCATGCTGAGGTTTGCGACAGACGTACTGAGCAACTAGGTGGGAGGTGGGGGTGGTGGGGGGGGGGGGTTGTTTGCAGCCTAGCGGAGATCTACTCGCTGCACCCCTGAACAACCGCACGCTCTCCCAAAATGTTGTTTTCTTAAACAGACAAGCGAGTTCTTGCCAAAGAGAGCAGCCTTGTGCTTGAGTTATTAGGTGGGTTCTGTAAGAGTAAGGTTAGTTAGAGATGTACAGTAAGGCTAATGACAGCTAGGAACTGATGGTTAGGAGAGGGAGGAGAATATATAGGAGAGAGGTGGACAAGAGAGTGAATAAGATAAAAGGGAACAAAGAAAAAGAGAAATTAAGTGGAAATATGTCGCCGAAACTAAATCACACTGGAAAACAGCCAGGATGTGGTGCAGCCCAACAATGGAAGACAACAGACAAAATAGATTGGGGCAGGACCATAAATCCACACACAGAACCGGAAAAGACCCCAAAACAGCGTTAGACATCATAAGTGATATATTCAAAACTAATATAATATGTTCCTGGCCACAAAATATCTATAGTATTTACAAGTGCTAACAGTAAAAGAAGCATGAGGAGAACAAATAAACAATGCCCATTTCTATTTTCTGACAGATAAAATTTTTATGCAAAAGCTCAACATTTTAGATTAGCATTTTTTTGTAACTATCCTGCTTTCAGAGGGACAAAATACTACAGAATTCAGGTAATGAGGCATACATTCATACGGAGGCAGAATAGAATATCTTGTATAACAAAATATATTTAAAAAATATATGTATACTTCCATTAAAGCAACATTTCATTTTCTGGAGTGATGGAGGAATTCCCTTTAAACATGACCACATTGCCAAGCATAATAATAATTATTATCTTTATAACTCCCCTATTTAACATACTAAACATGGAAATATAGAATTTGATGGTGGATACAAATCACTTGGCCCACTGAGGCTTCCCATTTTCCTATCTGCTGTAAAATCTTAGGGGCCTATTCACTAAACAATGATAAAATCAGTGCATTTTCGCCCGACTTTGGGGCCTATGCAGTAAGCGCCGATAAGCCACCTACTGCTATTCAGTAAGGCCCGATAAGTCGGCGAAAAAAACCCTTTTCGGCAATTTGTTTTCCAGAGGAAAAAAAAAACGTCAAACATGCGTCGAGAAGCCACTAATCGGCAGGTTTTCAAACTCGTGCAATTCTAGTAGCCCCGATTAGCTTATCGAGGAAATGTTGGCAGGTAGGTGGTGAGGAGCTGCCGATAAGGGGACTTAGAAAAAAAATGCATTTTTCCTGCATCTGATTGATGCCGGGAGTCTCGGGAGCTGATACCCATTAATATCTGCACAGGAGACCCACAGCATGAATCCCATGCAATACAAATGCCTTTGCAGGCAACTTCATTACCTTAGCGGCTAACCGCTATGGCAATGAAGGGGTCAAGGAACAACAGCAGCTTTATTGGGGGCAGAAGAAGTGAGTGAAGCAGGTACTTGGCCCTTCGATCACCCCCTATGCCCCAATAAACATTACAATATGTACTAACCACCAATACACAACCCACCCCCTGTGCCCCCACATAAAACATTTTTTAATTTTTTTATGCACAGGATTGATACCAGAGGCCGGTGAGGGTCCCATGGTGGTCCCCGTGAGTGTCCATGGGACTCCAGGTGTCTGTGGGTCCTCAGGGTGTTTCCGCGGGTGTCCAGTGGTCCCCACTGGCCTGTGGTACCAATCCTGTGCCTAAAAAAATATATATATAAGCATACATTCAAATAAATACTCCCCCCTAATCCCCCCAATACATACAGTACAGTAATGGGCAAAATTACTATTATCCAGATATGGATAATAGCTAATTTTCCCATTATAAAATAAAACATTAGCCGTAAATAAACTTTTCTACTTACCCCTGCCATCATGAAGGGCGTCCTCATCAGTATACTCGGGAAGCAGGGGATCCCTGAGGCAGAAATCAAAGTGGTTCAGCTCAGGAGACCCCCTCCTCCCGCACACTATTATTAAAAATGACATTAAAGCAGCTTCATTACCTTAGTGGATAGCTATTAAGGCAATGAAGGGGTTAAGACACAATAGCAGGTTTATTGGGGCAGAGGTGAGTGAAGGAGGTACTTGGCCCTTCACTCACCCCCTCTGCCCCCAATAAACATAACAATATGTACTACCCACCAATACACAACCCACCCCCTGTGCCCCCAACAACCCCTATAACCCCCTAACACACACAAAAAGCATTTTTTATTTTGTCTGCACAGGATTGATACCAGAGGCCGACGGGGGTTCTCGAGAGGTCCTCGGGGGTGTCTGGGGGCCCAGGGGTGGTCCCTGTGGGAGTCCGGGGGTGGTCCCTGCGGGTGTCCGGCGTCCCCGCTGACCTGCTGTACCAGTCCTGTGCCTAAAAAAATATGCAACACATTCAAATAAATACACTCCCCCTCCCGGGCCCCCAATACATACTGTACAGTAATGGGCAAAATTACTAATATGTATGTACAGTATGTATGTCTTTATTTATATAGCACCATTAACGTACATAGTGCTTCACAGTAGTAAAACACGTGACAATAATATACATAACAAATACAAATAACAAATCATGGGAATAAGTGCTTCAGACATAAAAGTACCATTTTGTAACAGGAGTCCCTGCTCTGAAGAGCTTACAATCTAATTGGTAGGTAGGAAGCACGTACAGAGACAGTAGGAGGGCATTCTGGTAAATGTATCTGCAGGGGGCCAAGCTTTATGTATCATTTGTCTAGTATTAGTCACAGTGCTACTCATATGCTTCTTTAAGCAAGTGTGTCTTAAGGTGGGTCTTAAAGGTGGATAGATAGGGTGCTACTTGGGTATTGAGGGGAAGGGCATTCCAGAGGTGTGGGGCAGTCAGTGAGAAAGGTTTAAGGCAGGAGAGGGCTTTAGATACAAAGGGGGTAGAGATAAGATATCCTTGAGCAGAATGCAAGAGTCTGGATGGTGCATAGTGAGAAATTAGGGCTGGGATGTAAGGAGGGGCAGAATAGTGTAAAACTTTAAAAGTGAGGAGGAGAATTGAGTGCGAGATGCGGGATTTGATAGAAAGCCAGGAGAGGGATTTCAGCGGTGGAAACACTGAGACAGATTTAGGAAAGAGTAGAGTGATTCTGGAAGCAGCATTTAGGATTGATTGTAGGGGAGACATGTGAGAGGCAGGAAGGCTGGACAGCAGGAGGTTACAGTTATCGAGACGGGAGAGAATGAGGGCCTGTGTCAGAGGTTTAGCAGTCGAGCAACAGCATAAAGGGCGTATCTTGTAATATTGTGGAGGAAAAAGCAACAGATTTTAGATACGTTTTGAATGTGAGAGGAAAATGTGAGAGAAGAGTCGAGTGTGAAACCTAGGCAGCATGCTTGGGCTCCTGAGTGAATTATAGTACTTCCAACAGTAATGTGGAATGAGGTAGTAGGGCAAGGTTTGGGAAGAAGTATGAGGAGCTCTGTTTTTGCCATGTTAAGTTTAAGTCGGCCATCCATGTGTCAGGACGAGCTCACCACAAACGAGGCGGGACCACGGTGCTGAGGTGGGATTGGATATAACGCCACCCACAGCCACGAGGGCACGTCTTGAGAGTAGAGTGGTCTGGGAGTCCGAGTCGGGGCAGGAGAGGTACGGATGGTAGAGGGTGCTGTTCGCCAAGTCCGGGGTTAGAGATAGGGACGTAATCGTTTACCGTTTGCCGGGTTCGGGGTACCAGAGGTGCGGAGAGACGTATTGCCGTATGCCAAGTTCGGGATGCCAGAGGTGCGGAGAGACGTATTGCCGTATGCCAAGTTCGGGATGCCAGAGGTGCGGATAGTCGTACGGGAAGCCGGTTCGGTACACGAGGAAGACTGCAAAACAAGACAGGACAAGACAGGACTAGGGAGGCAGAGAGTGATGAGAACAACTGGTTCTATGCTCAGCCGATGAGTCAGTGAAACTGTAGGGTATATATAGGAGAGAGGGTCCAATGGCAGCGCAGCAAGGTGGGGGGGTGTGGAAGGGCCAGGCTACGGCAGGGATAGGTCAGCATGAGTCCCAGGGGAGGAGCAATAAAGCCCAGTAGTAAGGCTGCATTTGATTGCAGCAATAGTTTGAGGTGCTGTGCCTTTAAGGGGTTGGTGCACCTCCGTGTGGCCACGCCTCTGTGTAGCTACACTTGCGGGCGCGTGACCGGGCATACCCGCCGGCCCAGCACTAGAAGAAGAGCATTGGCATGCGCGCGCGCGCCCACGTGGAGCTGCGATCGGTGTTCTGGAGGGAGGCTGCCTGCGTGCTGCGGGGGGACCCGGCGGAGCTGCAGGTGAGTGGGGAGCACGCAGAGGGCGGCGTGACTCCCGGATCCCCAGTACCCCCCCATTCAGGGGCGACCTCCGGGCATCCATGATATGGCTTGGAGGGATTCCTACGGTGGAAAGCCTGGACGAGTCGAGGAGCGTGGAGATCTCGGTGGGGAACCTACGAGCATTCCTCAGGTCCGAACCCCCTCCAGTGGACCAGGTACTGTACTCCTCCTGTGGAGATCCTAGAATCCAGGATAGACTGGACCTCGTACTCCTGTTGACCTTGGATCAAAAGAGGGAGTGGAGGAGAAGTGGTCTTAGAAAAACGAGGACTCTGAAATGCTGGTTTTAGCAAAGATACATGAAAGACCGAAGGAATCCTCATCGAGGGTGGAAGACGTAGACGATAAGCCACAGGATTAATCTTCCTGACCGAGGAACTTGGGTGCCAGCTCCTTGTAGGAACCTTTAGTCGTATATTCCTGGATGAAAGCCATACCCTGTCTCCTGGAGCAAATTCAGGAACTTGGCGTCGGAGGCGGTCTGCCTGGAGTTTCTGTCTCCCAGTAGCCACTTTTAAGTTCTCCTGAATCCTCCTCCACAAGTCTTTCAGCCGGGAGATACGCTTGTCAACCGCTGGTACTCCAGAGGATAGGCGGGAAAAGGGTAACCGGGAAGGATGAAAACCAAGATTTATAAAGAAGGGAGATTCTTGAGTGGAGTCATTGCGAAGGGAGTTGAGGGCAAACTCGGCCCAAGGAAGCAGATCCACCAGTCATCCTGTGTATCGGCTATAAAACATCGAAGGTATTGTTCCAGGTTTTGGTTGGCCCTCTCCGCCTGCCCATTGGTCTGTGGGTGGTATCCAGAGGAGAATTGCAGTGAAATGCCCAATTTTCGAGAAAAGGCTCGCCAAAATCTTGACACGAATTGGGACCCTCGATCAGAAACGATGGTTGAGGGCACTCCATGAAGACGAAAAATTTCCTGGACGAAAACATCCGCAAGCCTGGAGGAATTCGGAAGACCCCTCAAGGGAACAAGGTGCGTCTGTTTGGAAAAACGATCAATTACCACAAGAATAGTATTCATCCCTTTGGAGGTTGGGAGCTCTACTATAAAATCCATAGAAATAAGGTTCCAAGGCCGGTCTGGGATGGGTAAAGGAAGGAGAAGACCTGCTGGTCTGACCCGGGGTACTTTGTTGCGAGCACATGTGCCACACGCTTTTACAAACTCCTCCACATCTTTAGCCCTCTCTGGCCACCAGAAGGTACGCTGGACAAGGTCGTTGGTTTTCCGTATCCCTGGATGTCCTGCCGATTTAGAGGAATGGCACCACTCGAGGACTCTCTTGCGATGTTGGGGTGCCGTGTAGAGTCTTCCCTCCGGAACCTTGAACCCCATCGGAGCCTGCTCGGATCGAATCTTGTCCATGATATCAAAGGAGTTGTCGGACACAATAAATTTAGAGGGAATTATCGTCTCTAGCTGCTCTTTAGACCTATCCTCTGCAAGGAACTGTCGAGACAGGGCATCCGCCTTCAAGTTTTTGGAGCCAGGAATGAAGGAGATGAGGTAATTGAACTGTGAAAAGAATAGTGCCCAGCGGGCTTGTCGAGCGCTCAAATGACGTGCCCCTTCTAAGTAGAGAAGGTTCTTATGGTCTGTGAGTATGGTTATGGGTGTCTCCATGCCTTCTAAGAGGTGTCTCCATTTCTCTAATGCCAACTTGATTGCCAAGAGCTCCCGGTTAGCGACATCGTAATTCCGTTCTGCGGAAGAAAATTTCTTCGAAAAGAAGGCACATGGGTGTAATCTGGCTAAGGGAGAAGTCCTTTGGGACAGGACAGCACCAGCCCTGATGTCAGAGGCATCCACTTCCAGAGTAAATGGAAGTTTAGGGTCTGGGTGGGTGAGGATAGGGGCAGACACAAAAGCCTTTTTTAAAAGATGAAATGCCCGTATGGCGGTTTTCGGACCATGATGAGGGATCTGCACCTTTCTTGGTTAGAGCAGTGATGGGAGATACCGTGGAGGAAAAATTGCGAATGAAGCGCCGGTAATAGTTTGCAAAACCTAGAAAGCGTTGCACGGCTTTGAGGGTGGTCGGACGGGGCCAGTCCAAAATGGCCTTTAGTTTCTCTGGATCCATATTGAAGCCGGATTCAGAGATAATGTATCCCAGAAATGCCACGGACGTCAGATAG
This sequence comes from Ascaphus truei, assembly GCF_040206685.1. NCBI lineage: Eukaryota > Metazoa > Chordata > Amphibia > Anura > Ascaphidae > Ascaphus > Ascaphus truei. The sequence goes on from NC_134486.1 coordinate 313,473,426, forward strand.
AACTGGCATTTCTCCAATTTCGCAAAGAGGTGGTTCTCCCGGAGGCATAACAGCACCTGTTGAACGTGTTTGATGTGTTCTTGGGTGGATTTAGAAAAGATTAGGATGTCGTCTAAGTAGACGATAAGGAATTTGTTAAGAATGTCCCGGAAAATCTCATTGACAAAATCCTGAAAGACTGCTGGTGCGTTGCACAGGCCAAACGGCATGACCAGGTATTCATAGTGGCCGTCATGGGTGTTAAAAGCAGTCTTCCACTCGTCCCCCTCATGTATCTTTACTAGATTGTAGGCGCCTCTTAGATCCAGTTTGGAAAAAACAGTAGCTCCTTGAAGGCGGTCGAAGAGTTCCGATATCAAGGGTAGCGGGTAGCGGTTCTTGCGCGTGATGTTATTCAAACCCCGGTAATCGATGCATGGACGAAGAGACCTGTCCTTCTTCTTTACGAAAAAGAAGCCTGCTCCGACTGGGGAGGAAGACTTTCGGATGATACCCCTCTCTAAATTCTCTGCAATGTAAGTGTTCATGGCTTTAGTCTCTGGGAGAGAGAGTGGGTAGGATCGTCCCCTGGGAAGAGCTGCCCCAGGCAGCAGGTCAATCGGGCAGTCGAAAGGTCGGTGCGGAGGTAGAACCTCGGATCGTGCTTTGTCGAACATGTCGCGGAATTCCAAATATACAGAAGGCAAGGAGTCGACCTTCTCTGGCAGGGTACACAACCCACCAACCCTCTGGAATATCCTAGTACAGGTCTTGGCACATGGAGCACCCCACTGGATAGGTTCCCGATCTGTCCAGTCGATGCGAGGATTATGGACTTGGAGCCAAGGAAGACCCAGAATCAACTCAACGGAGGGAGTGTGGATAACATCGAGGGTAATGATCTCCGTATGAACGTCGACGAACTGTAGTAGGAGAGGCACCGTCTGTAGCGTGATGAATGCCGGCTGTAGAGGTCGACTGTCAATGGCCTCCAGACCCACTGGCGTCCTCTTGCTGATAAGTTGAATATTGTTCCGTCTAGCAAAGGTTTGATCGATGAAATTGCCTGCGGAACCGGAGTCTATGAATGCCCGTGCTTGAGTATGAAACCCCTCTCCAGACAGTGTTACTGGCAACAGAATCCTGGTGGGAAGGACGTCTTTGATGATGGGAGAGAGGGGCAGTGTTCCCAACGAGACTCTCCGGGATCTCATTGGGACTTGGCGTTTCCCGGCTTGTGGGGACACTGGAGTACTAAGTGACCGGAATTGCCACAGTACATGCAGAGCCCGGCATTGCGCCGGCGTTGTTTCTCGACAGAAGACAGCTTATTACCTCCCAACTGCATTGGTTCCGGGACGTCCCAGGATGGAGGTGTTGGAGGCACGAACGATGGGGCCAGAGGCCTTGAAACCCGTTGACGGTAACGAGAACGTTCAGTCCTCCGCTCCTGCAGACGCTGGTCCACCCGAATACACAGGCCGATCAAATCCTCTAGGTCAGTGGGACGTTCCTGCGCCGCGAGCTCATCCTTTAGGGATTCTGACAGGCCCTGCCAAAACGCCGAAGATAGTGCTTCATTGTTCCATCCCGTCTCAGCAGCAAGGGTGCGGAACTCCACAGCGTACCGGGCGACGGAACGATCTGCCTGGGTTATGTGGTGGAGAGAAGAAGCTGCCGTTAATTGCCATGCAGGGGTGTCGAAGACTCTTCGGAACTCATGGGCGAAGAGGTCGATGTCCTGTGTGATGGGCCCTTGTTGTTCCCAGATGGGAGAGGCCCAGGCCAGCGCCTCGTCGGTGAGAAGAGCCACGATATAGCCGACCTTAGAAATGGAAGAGACAAAACGAGAGGGCGAGAGTCGGAATTGGATGAAACATTGATTAAGGAAACCCCTACATCCTTGGGGATCCCCAGCATAGCATTTGGGAGCAGGAATACCGGGTTCCATAGTAAACGGAGGTGCTGGAAAGGCTGTTGCGGAGGCTGTGGAAGCCATGGGTGAAGGTTCCCGACTGGAATCTCGGGCTTGAACGGTAAGGGAATGAAGGCTCTGCTGAAACATATCCATCCGCCTATCATTTTGTTCCAGATAAGTCTCTAGCCTGGTGAAGAGTTTCGTGTGGGAATTTAAAGTACGCTCCACCTCAGCGGGGTCCATGTTTGTTGGGCTGAGCATAATGTCAGGACGAGCTAACCACAAACGAGGCGGGACCGCGGTGCTGAGGTGGGATAGGATATAACGTCACCCACAGCCACGAGGGCACGTCTTGAGAGTAGAGTGGTCTGGGAGTCCGAGTCGGGGCAGGAGAGGTACGGATGGTAGAGGGTGCTGTTCGCCAAGTCCGGGGTTAGAGATAGGGACGTAATCATTTACCGTTTGCCGGGTTCGGGGTACCAGAGGTGCGGAGAGACATATTGCCGTATGCCAAGTTCGGGATGCCAGAGGTGCGGAGAGACGTATTGCCATATGCCAAGTCCGGGGTTAGAGAGAGGGACGTAATCATTTGCCGTTTGCCGGGTTCGGGGTACCAGAGGTGCGGAGAGACGTATTGCCGTATGCCAAGTTCGGGATGCCAGAGGTGCGGATAGTCGTAGGGGAAGCCGGTTCGGTACACGAGGAAGACTGCAAAACAAGACAGGACAAGACAGGACTAGGGAGGCAGAGAGTGATGAGAACAACTGGTTCTATGCTCAGCCAACGAGTCAGTGAAACTCTAGGGTATATATAGGAGAGAGGGTCCAATGGCAGCGCAGCAAGGTGGGAGTGTGTGGAAGGGCCAGGCTACGGCAGGAATAGGTCCAGCATGAGTCCCAGGGGAGGAGCAATAAAGCCCAGTAGTAAGGCTGCATTTGATTGCAACAATAGTTTGAGGTGCTGTGCCTTTAAGGGGTTGGTGCGCCTCCGTGTGGCCGCGCCTCCGTGTAGCTGCACTTGCGGGCGCGTGACCAGGCATACCCGCCGGCCCAGCACTAGAAGAAGAGCATTGGCGTGCGCGCGCGCGCCCACGTGGAGCTGCGATCGGCGTTCTGGAGGGAGGCTGCCTGCGTGCCGCGGGGGGACCCGGCGGAGCTGCAGGTGAGTGGGGAGCACGCCGAGGGCGTGCCAAGTGCCATCAATGTCATTCCAGTCGAGTGAGCTGTGCGGAAGCTAGATTGTAGAGGGTCTAGGAGAGAATAGGTGTTGAGAAAGTGGAGCAAGTGAGAGAATACAAGACGTTCAATGAGTTTAGAGGCAAAAAGCAGGAGGGAGACATGTCAATAGTTAGAAAGACAGGTAGGGTCAAGCTTGCTGTTTTTGAGTAATGGTATAACTGTTGCATGTTTGAAGGAGGAGGGAAAGGTACCAGAGTAGAGGGAGGAGTTAAAAATGTGTGAGCGTAGGGATCGCAGACTTAGGAGCAAGAGGTTTTAGGAGATGGGAGGGAATGGGGTCAAGAGGCAAGTGGTAGAGGGAGAAGAGGAGATCAGCAGTGACACATCTTCCTCTGAGACAGCAGAAAAAGAGTCTAGGAAGGCAGGAGGAGAGATAGGAAGGGATGTAGGATGGGAGGATGAAACAGAGGGGAAGTTCTGACGTATGGATTCCACCTTTTCCTTAAAATAGTCAGCAAAATCCTGAGGTGAGATGGAGAAAGAAGCAGAGGCAGCTGAGGGTGGTTTGAGTAGAGAGTCAAAGACAGTGAAGAATTGGCATGGGTTAGACTTGTGCGTGTTGATTAGTGAAGAAACGTAGGTTTGTTTAGCCTGAAAATGCAGAGTTGAAACAGGTTAGCATACATTTGTAGTGAAGGAAGTCTGCAAGAGGTGTTCCGAGGAACGAGTGGAGGAACGCAGTATGAGCATGTGGGAATTTAGTCAGGGTCTGGGGTTAGAAGGGCGAGGACGGCAGAGAGAAAGCGGGGCATGTAGATCAAGAGAGGAGGATAAGGCAGAGTTGTAGTTTCTGACACGGTTGTTAGGGTCTGGAGCAGAACTGAGAGAGGACAGGGAGGAGCGTAAAGTGGAATCAAAGGCTGGTAGGTTAATAGAGTGCAGGTTTCTGCAGAAACGAGGGGTAGGTGGAGATGGAGAAGGGTAGCAGAAGCGAAAGAGAGAAAATGAGATGAGGTGATGGTCAGTGAGAGGAAAGGCGGAAATAGAGAAATCAGAGGGAGAAAAGGTTTTAGTGAAAACCAGGTCTAGGTAGTGGCCATCCTTGTGGGTGCGGGCTGCAGTCCACTGTTGAAGGCCAAAAGAAGAGGTTAGAGAGAGAAAGCGGGAAGCCCAAGGGAGAGAGGGGTCATCAATGTGGCAGTTGAAGTCCCCAAGGAGAAGAACAGAGTCTGAGGAGAGAAAGAAAGAGAGCCTGGTTTCAAAGTAAGAGAGAAAGGCAGACGAGGGATGAGTAGAGGTAGGTGGGCGATAGATGACCGCCACGTGGACAGGGAGAAGAGAGTAGATCTGGACAGTGTGAGTCTCAAAGGAGGGAAAAGCAAGAGAGTAGAAATAGGAAGGGTTCGGTAACGGCAGAGAGAGGAGAGGAGGAACCCCATGCCTCCACCCCTACCACCAGGGCGCGGACTGTGGGAGAAAGAAAGGCCACCATAAGAGAGGGCAGCTTCCAGAGCAGAGTCAGACTGAGTGAGCCAGGTCTCAGTAATAGCAAATAGGAGCAGAGTGAGAGAGAAAGAAGTCATGCACAGAGAGGAACTTGTTAGAAAGGGAGCGTGCATTCCAAAGGGCACAGGAGAAAGGGAGAGATGAGGGAGGGTGGCAGGGGATGGGTATGAGGTTGGAGGGGTTAACACTAGAAGGAGTAGAAGTTGCATTTGGCAGGCGAGGACGAGAGCATGTAGAAATAAGGCAGGGAACAGGATTAGGAGAGATATTCCCAGAAGCAAGGAGGAGAAGCATGGATAGAAAGAGAATGTGAGAGGAGGATTTGTAGGGGTGTGTTTTAGTGCAGGGGGAATAGCTCTGCAGTGTCAGAGGGCGCAGGTAAGAAAGGAGTTCATGTGAACTGAGAAGTGGTGAAGAAAGGTGAGATGGAGATATATGAATAGAGTTGGAGACATAAGGAGGCAGGTAGAAGGTAGTGCATAATTTGAGAAGAAGTGAGTTCACAGCAAATATAAATAGTAAAGGCGGCATCACAGCAATATTAAAGTGCTGAGATGTGCAGTCTGGGATAGAACATATCCTCATTTCCAGTGTAGTTGAAATGCAGGAATCAGAACCAGTAGGTGTTGTCCACTTCTTCTGAACTTCCATTTAAACTTCATCTACTTACAATGTTTTACTTGGAGATGTGCTGCAGGCAGACTAAAGCTGTTCTATCTGGGGTTATATGGGTCTAACAAGTCACCTGACAATTAAGTTCACCCTGCTTAATTAGCCCATGTGAAGCCATTCAAACAAATCAAAGAATGTTCAGTCTGCACTCTTGCTTCTTATGATTGCAGAAAAATAATTTCTCTCCTTCCTCTTGCAGCTCCTGTGATTCGAAGTGTCTCCTCCCACTCCAAAGACGGACCCCGGCGGAAGACTCCGTCGGCAGAACCAGGCAACCAAGAAAAAAGCACAGGTGCGCACCAAGGTAAGGATATGATATAATATAACAACAACAATGTAGAAACTTACATATAAATAAAACTTACTTCATGTCCATGTCTGAACGATATCATCGTTTTGGCTCCACCATAGATCAGGCAGGGGGGCGATGTTCAATTCCTTTCAGGTAGCAGTCCAGCCCGCTGGGGCTGACTCCGTGGCACTCACTGCATCATCATCTCCGCGTGTATGCGGGTGTCAGCGTAGTGTGTCGCGCGAGTGCGCGTGCATGGAAAAGAAGCCCCCTATAGGCTTCAGAGGGGGTGCGTGCTTACGTGCAGGCGGACGTTAGATACAAATTGTTTCAAGTGAATAGCAGTTATCAGGGTAGCAGCTGCCCTGTCGCCGAAGTACGGAGTTGACGCTTGCTACAGTTTCAATACACAACCCAAGTTGTTTTTTGAAGCTGCAGCAGCGTCACTGGTACTTCGGCAGCCAATGAAATCATTCTTGAAAATGATTTCAACACAGCAACACCAATCCCTAAGCTGCTGTCTGTCGCCCCGCCTCCTCGCCGCCTCCTGAAAGCTTGAAAAGGTCTGCTGGGGATGATGTGCACACATCACCCAGCAGACTGAAGCTCGCACACGCGAACGCCTGCCCTCCAACTCCTGTCTCTGGCACCCCGAACTCGGCCTAAGAGAGGGAGGAATAGGAAGGGTTTGGTAACAGCAGAGAGAGGAGAGGAGGAGCCTCACGCCTCCACCCCTGCCACCAGGGCGCGGAGTGTGGAAGAAAGAAAGGCCACCATAAGAGAGGTCAGCTTCCAGAGCAGAGTCAGACTGAGTGAGCCAGGTCTCAGTTATAGCAAATAGGAGCAGAGAGTGAGAGAAGTTCTCTCTAATCTAGTCACAGCAATAGTAAAGTGCTGAGATGTTCAGTATGTGATAGATAATATCCTCCTTTCCAGCATAGATCAAATTCAGAAATCATAGTCAGTAGGTGTTGTCCACTTGTACACACCTTTTGAACTCCCTTTTTTAACTCGAGCACTGCTTGCTACTTTAAACATGGCTACTTCAAACGTGGGCTGCTATGTCTGCAGTTATGAAGGCCAAATAATTTTTTATAAAATATTTTGCCAGGAAGTAATACATTGAGAGTTACCTCTTGTTTTCAAGTATGTCCTGGGCACAGAGTTAAGACAAATAATATATGGTTACAAATACAGTTACATAAATGAACAGGGTATACATTATATACAAGACATTGCATGCACAGTTAAAGAAAATATATATTATGGACGTATGAAACAGTTACAGACCAGATTAAAATGTGAGACAGCCTTAGATTTGAAAGAACTTAAGCTGGTGGTGGATATGAGAGTCTCTGGTAGGTTGTTCCAGTTTTGGGGTGCACGGTAGGAGAAGGAGGAACGTCCGGATACTTTGTTGAGCCTTGGGACCATGAACAGTCTTTTGGAGTCTGATCTCAGGTGATAAGTGCTGCATGTGGTAGGGGTGAGGAGCTTGTTCAGATAGCTGGGTAACTTGCCCATAAAGAATTTAAAGGCAAGACAGGAAAGGTGAACTTTGCGCCTAGACTCGAGTGATGACCAATCTAGTTCTTTGAGCATTTCGCAGTGATGTGTGTTGTAGTTGCATTGGAGAACAAAACGACAAATTGAATTGTAGAGGGTGTCAAGTTTGCTAAGGTGGGTTTGAGGTGCCGAGCCATATACTATGTCTCCATAGTCAATAATTGGCATTAGCATCTGCTGTGCGATACGCTTTCTGACCAGGAGATTTAGGGAGGATTTGTTCCTGTAATGTACCCCTAGTTTGGCATAGGTCTTGGTTGTCAGGGTATCAATGTGCATCCCGAATGTTAAGTGGGAGTCAAACCATAAGCCCAGGTATTTAAAACTAGTGACAGGGGTTAGGGTGGTGTTAGCGTTGGTTCTAATCTGGAGCTCAGTCGCTGGAAGCTTTAAAAATTTAGTCTTGGTCCCAAATACCATTGTTACAGTTTTGTCAGTGTTTAAAAACAGTTTGTTTTGGTAAATCCAGTTTTTGAGTCTCAAAAAGTCAGACTGAAGTATGTGTTGAAGGTCAGAGAGGCTATGGCTGTGTGCATTTAGGATTGTGTCATCTGCATACATGTGTATTGAGGCTTCCTTACAAGCTGTGGGAAGATCATTAATGAACACTGAGAAAAATAGGGGCCCCAGAACATAGCCTTGCGGGACACCACATGTGATATCCAGGGTGTTGGAGTTAGAGCCTGAGATGGACACATGTTGGGATCTACCTTATAGGTAGGACTGAAACCAGTTTAAAGCATGCTTCCCTATTCCAGAGCTCTGGAGTTTGTTAAGTAGGATAGCATGATCAACTGTATCAAAAGCCTTTGCAAAATCTAGGAATACTGCACCAGTGAGTTGTCCCCGTTCCATTCCACACTGGATTTCATTGCAAACTTTTAGCAGGGTAGTTACGGTGGAGTGTTTGGGACGAAAGCCAGATTGGAATTGGCTAGGGAAATTTGTCTTGGTATAGTAATCGCTTAATTGGGAGTGGACACATTTTCCCATGACTTTGGATAGAATTGGGAGAAGTGAGATTGGCCTGTAGTTTGAGACAGTGTTTTTGTCCCCACTTTTGAAGATTGGGACAACTCTGGCAGTTTTCCAGGTCTTAGGGATATGGCCTGCAGACAGGATAGGGTTGACTATGGAAGCAATTAGTTTGGCAATGGCTGGGGCACCAAGTCGTAGGAACCTAGATTGTAGTAAGTCGGGTCTGCATTGGCTGCTTAGTTTTAGTTTGAGGAGCGCTTGTGTAATCTCCTCTTCAGATACTGGGCTAAATTGAAAATTGTGGGCAGTGTTGGGAGGGGGTGGGACTATAGGGGTACTCCCAGGATGAGATTCAGGTTTGTGGTTTGGGCTGCGTTTCGCTAATAAGTTAGTGGCACACCCCACAAAGTAATCATTGAATGCATTTGCAATGTCAGTGGGGTTTGTCAGAGTAATATCCCCCTTAGTGATATTACTTGGTTGTTGATGGTTAGAAGGCTGGAATATATTGTTGATAACCTTCCAGAAGTTAGCTGGGTTTGATGTATTTTGGTGGAGATTGTCAGGGTAATATTGTGCTTTTGCGTGCCTTCTTTGCCTTTTGCAAATTAATTGACTGAATTAAGTTCAGCCCAGCTAACTTAATTAGCACGTGTGAAGCACATTAAAACAGATCGATGGTTTTTCTAAACAGGGTGTTGTCCTGCCTAAGTGTAAAAGCTGAATTTAATTAAAAGACACATCAAGGGGTGATTGGAGACAGGATTCAAATTTGGGTTTTTATATCAAGGGATGATTGGAGACAGGATTCAAATATGGGTTTTTACCTAGATTGTTACAAGATGCATTTACTAAAATACACACATCAACGGGTGATTGGAGACAGGGTCCAAATTTGGGGTTTTACATCAAGGGGTGATTGGAGACAGGATTCAAATATGGTGTGATGGAGCGGCCTGTAGATGAGGTCAGATAGACGCATAGACAGAGGGTGAACCATAACTGTAGTGGTTCATTAGCCACAAACCAAATAAACATCAGGTGCGCTGTCCCTTTAAGAAAACCCAATAATAAAATAAACACTTATTCCCGTTAGGGAAACTAACTAGACTTCACTCCAGCTCTTTCCAGCGGGCAGCCAGCTAATCTGGTTATTGCAAAAAATTGCAAAAAATACGTATCAAGGAATTTTGGAGCAAACTAGTACACTTTTTTTATTTTCCATAAATTTATCAAGGTACTCGGCAACTTTGAGCATTTGTCCCTCTTTTCTTCTCCAGAACGGTGATATCTATCTGAAGTATCATAATCTTCTTAGCTAAAAGTCTACACCAGATGTAAGAAACAGTTTCTTAGATTTGATGCCACTGTGAACAAAGCAATAGTGCAGTTCACAAAAGCATCACTTCAAGGTACCCCGAAATCACCATACATACAGCATTTATTATTTCTGTAACATGTTACATTTAGCAACAAACAAAAATCCTTATTGTGAATGTGTTGAACTCTTTCTTGAGAAGTCTTGCATGATAGTAATGGAGTTTAAATATTTGTAGCTCCCAGTTTTCCTAAAGATGAGTAACTGGTGCCACCTTGTGTCTGAAAGAGATATTTGTCAGTCCACTAACACTATGTATAAGTCATGGCTGATGATGAATCGTTAATTTTAAAAGGTGAAAAAATTTCAACAATAAATTATTCAAATCTTGCAATTCATTATTCTTTTTTTTTTTTATCATGTAATCACAGAACGTGCCTTTTTGATATATACATTATAACTTGCTGGTATGATGGGGAATCCAGGTGAAAAAAAGCAAAGATTCATTTCACAGCACCCCAAGGATTGCTTTACTGATCTGTTCTGATCTGGCTAAATTAAGATCAGTGTTTTGAGTGATGATGTCACATATGCCACACCCGTGAGCATGTTGTGACTTGTCTATTTGATAATGGTTACTACTTCTAGCTATCATGCTGACTCATTTACCTCCCCACAGAGCCTCAAAATGAGCAATATCTCCCCAAAATAAACAGTTACACTACACATCAATACGGTCTTACCACCATAAATAATTGGAAGCTTTTACCTTAAGAGTCCTTGGTCTCTGTTTACTAATAAAAATGTGTAATTAACATAAAACCCAATGTAGCAAAATGTGTCCCAAAATACAGTTAATTTCCTTTAAAAGGTACTAGGTTTAAATTAGAGCCCAAAGACCATACTTAGTCATAGTTTACATTTAACATACAAAAAAGTGTTTAGTTACAGAAAAAAAGAATGTTACAAAGAACATAAAATAAAGAAATACAGACAGTTACAGAGAATAACAGTATTAAACAGAAAATCAAAATACGTTACCACATACTGTAACAATATCAGATCCTACAAATAGGGCTTGAAGTTGAAAATAATAGAATCCACGTGTGTATTGGTATAACACACAATGTATATTGAATAATACTTAGGGTTGGTAGAATCGAATCTGTCTGAATCCAGTCCAAATGAACTGTGGATGAAGAAGAATTCTCTTGTGGCTGCATTCGATACCCCAGCAAAGTAAAAAATTACTTTTATTAAATATACATTAAATAAACAGGTTCTAAATAAGGCAAAGAAAAAAACTTAAAAGCAAAGAAAAATGAACAGAGGTAGGTGTGTGCTTTGTGGTTGTGCAGTAGGCAGGCAATTACAGACAAAATTGGCATACTAGTATCACAAACGTTAATAAGTAGGGCATACCTTAATTGCTAGTTAGAGGGTTATTCTGATAGATCAGACCAGGGATAGCAGAATAAATGTCAAATGCCAATAGAGCGTGGCTGGATCTACTCCGATGAGCTACCTAACTAATCTGTAAAAATCACGTTCTATTCGTTTGTTAGACCATTAATGGTGAAGGTAGTAAGTTAGTTGGACGGAGAGGGAAAGATTCCCCATAGTACGCAGCAAGCATCAGGTGGAGGGCTGTGAGATAATCTCCACTATAAATTGGTACATGTGCAACCCTAGTAAGTGTAAGGAATCGGGGAGCGCGTCCCCCGCAGCGCACTCCCTCCTTACCTATTGTCTCGCGCATCTCCGCTGTCTCTACAGCGCGCGGGCGTTCCCGCAGGAGCTTTTCTGAGTTGCGGAGTCTGGCTCCGCCCCCCGCTTGCAAAGGGCATCAACGTCGCGCGGCGCCCCATCTCTCATTGGTCATGCACCCTCATATATGCTCAACTGTGCCACTTGCACTTTGGCTCAGCATAGTTCCAGTTAGCGCTGTTCTCCCACTTCCTGGTTTCTCGTCCTGCCATGCCACGTCTCAGTTGCCTTGCTTTAGATTGATCTCCTGTGTACCGACCCGACTTTACCTTGGACTCCGCACTTCTGGCTCACTGACCCGGCTTACCTCTGACCTTCTGCATCTCTCCAATCCCAACCACGGCTATCCTACCTCAGACCTCGGCAAGTACTTGACCATCCTACCCTCTCCAATCCTGACCTGGCTGCCTGACCATCTGCACTCCAGACGTGCCCCCGTTGCTGTGGGTGGCATTATAACCATTCTCACCTCAGTACCGGGGTCCCGCATTGTTTGTGGTGAGCACAGCATTACAGTATGCTCAGCCCAACAAACGTGGACTCCACTGAGGTGGGCCTGGCCCTGTCCTCAGTTGTGGACAGATGCACCCAACTAGATACTTGTGTTGCTGCCCTTGTGCAATCCTTTGGGGCCCATACCTTGCAACACCAGCAGGCCAGTCCTCTGAGACCCGCGACCCCTTTCCTGTCACCAGATACCCATCCACCTGCTGAACCCCATCGTCCTACTCCTAATCGCTACTCTGGTGATCCTCATGGGTGTTGGGGTTTCCTTAACCAATGTACTATCCAATTCCAGTTAACCCCTTCTCGCTTTCTCTCTGCAAGATCCAAGGTGGCATACATAATCGCTCTACTTTCCGGAGACGCTCTGGCATGGGCCTCCCCCATCTGGGAAGGAGACCAGAATTGACAAAGAATCTCAACCACTTCACTATGGAATTCAGACGTGTCTTTGACCCTCCAGGTGACCCAGGTGACTGCTGCATCTTCTCTTTTTCACCTTTCCCAGGGTTCGCGCCCAGTCGCTCGTTAAACCCTGGAATTTCATACCATAGCAGCTGAAACAGGCTGGAATAATAAGGCTCAGTCGGCCGCCTTTTTGCAAGGTTTATCTGACTCTCTTAAGGATGACCTTGCTGCTCAAGAACGCCCTGCTGACCTGGAGGAATTTATTGCTATCTGCATTAGAGTGGAAAAGTGCCTTCAGGAGAGGAATGCCGAACGTTCTCGCTCTCGGCCGGTTCTGGACAGATCACCGGCATGTCATTTCCCCCCTGCAGATCCGCCGCCTCTAGATGATCCGGAACCCATGCAACTGGGAAGCCACTCGTTATCCTTCTTGGAGAGGCAGCACAGACGTGCTAATGGACTTTGTCACTATTGTAGTCACTCCGACCATCAAGTCCTTTCCTGCCCGCTCAAACCGGGAAACGCCAGCACTCAATGAGGTACCAGGGAATCTCGTTGGGCACTATCTCTCCTTCCCCGACTCTCGCAGAAATCCGTCCTAGTCGGATCATGCTACCCATCTCCCTCAAAGGGGCCAACTTCCAGGTCACTACCTCTGTCTTTATTGATTCAGGTTCTGGGGGCAACTTTATTGACCATAGCTTCGCTCTCAAACATAACATTCCTCTCATTCGTAAAGCCGTGACTGTTGGATTAGAAGTGTAAGGAATCAGGGAACACGTCCTTTGCGACGTGTTCCCTCCTTACCGGTCTGATCTCAGACTTCCGCTCTGGCACCAGCGAGCACTCGCAGCTCTTCTAGTGTGCTAAGGAGCTTAGCTTCGCCTCCTCTGACGCACGGACCGCACACGTGACAACGTGCACAGCTCCACAGCTGCGTGGCAAGTACTCATTTAGCCCACTTGTCTCCTGCAGCCAATCCTTGCCCCCGTAGAGGCCGCGCCTCCGCTCTGCCTCCCTTGCTACTGGTTCCTGTTCCTGTTAAATACTCTGCATTTCCTTTCTCACATTGCTGAGCATAACTTGTTGTAGCCTTGAGCTCCTGCATCTGTTGTGCCTTGTTCCCTGTCCTGTGTTCTCTTGCAGTTAACTCTTCGTGTACCGAACCGGCTTGACTTTAGAACCCCTCTGGATACTGACCCCGGCTTACCCTCGACTCTGTGGATCTCTCCAACCCAGACAACGGCTATATGGACCACCATGATTCTAACCTCTCCAACCCCAGACCACGGCTAATGGACTTGACTATTCGGAACTCTCCATTCCAATACCTTGGTAAGTATCAACTTACCCACTCTCTCCAACCCAGACCCAGCTACGTTTGACAATCCACCTGCCAGGCATGCTTCTGCTGCTGTGGGTGCATGGTTTACTACTTCCCCACCGAAGTACCGGGGTCCTGTCTTGCTCGTGGTCAGCACAAGCATTCCAGGAAGCCATAGACGGATGCCCGCTTCAACCGGCCTTCATCTCTCTGGAAACCAGCAGATTTACCCTTCTTACTACAAATGGCCATCAGGAGGAGATTTCCCTGGATGTCATCTATACCCCATCTGTAAAGGTAATTCTATGACTGCCATGGTTACAGCAACATAATCCGCAACTTGATTGGACTGATAAAGAACCCATCCAATGGAGTCCCGTGGCATCAAGACTTGCTTGAACTCTACTCAACATATCTGCAGCCTAATTACTCCCTGTAACAGGGGAGCTATCCATGTTCAGGTAACATGCCTCTAATCCAGCAGTGTGGTGGTTAACTTCTGGTAGTCAATTAACAAACACCACCTGCCTGATTAGATTGCTTAGAAAAGCCTGTCTTTTGAGACAGGAAGGGAGATTGTGCCTGAATCTCACACAACTTGTGAGACTGAGCATGGGGACACTTGTCTTGAGCCTGCCAGAAGAAACAGCAGTGCTGCTTTCAAGACACAGGGGAAACTTCTAAACCTGAATGCTGACAAACCCTGAGGAAAGGTAGCAACCAGGAACAGAGAAGATTTTCCCTCCAATCACAAGGAACAGATAAGACTTTCATTTAATAAGACTTTTTATATCTTTTTATATCTCATTTCATGCTATACAGTATGTTTGGGGCTGGGAGACATGCTTATCTAAAGGGAGTTGTGGACTGCATAGTATTTCACTAGAAATACTCCCAAGTGAATAGAAGCTTTGTTTACCCCTTGTTTGGATGGTTTCCTGATGTTAAGGAAACAGGTGCAATAAAGCCTTATTTAATTTCAGCATAACCAGTGTCAATTGCATACCTCTGTGAGCGTCCGCCTGCATATGGTCGTCAGAAGTGGGACGAGAGTTGGTTCTTCAAGTTAGAAGGAACCAGAGTTTGGCTGTGAAATTTTTTTTGTGCTTTTTGCCTACATACAGTCTGAACAACATAAACAAAAAAATCTCATGCAGCAGAGACCAGCGTTAAAGTGATACACACCCAGCCGGGAAACTTACACTGCACTGAAACTTACAAAACCACAGATGGATTCTTTTCCCCAATCCCAAGAGGTGAGAGAGAGAGACTGCTGAAGCAGGTAAACCTTATTTGCCTATCACAATAAAGTGTAATATGGTAATTGAAATAGGGGTTTTGCCTTCCAGCCATAGTCAGGGTTCAAGAAGTGAGTTAGCCCTTAAAAGGGATAGGCGTTTGTTGTTTTCAAATGTTTAGCTGAAGCAGTGAATAAAGATGGTGACCCACGAGCGGTACTGATTCTGCAAGTAAAGGCTGCCACACCGCATAGGACTACCAGTTGTGAATGGAGTATATGCAGAAAAGTGTGAAAATTGATGCAAGACTGTGCTGAAGCAGGGGAATTTTCAGTAAAGAAGTGCTGAGGGTAAAATTGCCTTCTAGAAAAAAGGAATTGCTGAGCTGTGTAAAAGGTATCCCAAAGTGTGAAGAGTGAATGTCATAATACCCAAAGTTGAGACTGAACTCAAGCAGAAAACCACATTATTTGGCTGAAGCAGAGAGATTGCACCTAGCAATTAAATGGTGTAAAGCAAACAGAAGTTTTTACCTAGCAACTGCACATCCAGCATACCTAATGAGAGATTAAACCTAGCAAGTAAATGGTGTAAAGCAAATAGACGTTTTTACCTAGCAACTGCACATCCTGTATACCTGATGAGAGAAAATGCGTGCACAGTACTGCTGATATTGTAAAACTTATCCAAGAAAGAAAAAGTCTACAGAGATGCCTGTGAGAGCTATGACCTCTACAAACAAAATATGCCCACCTGTAGGACTACCACAATTGGGGGTTCTAGCAAATACAGTGGCAACAGCTGCAATAGCGCCTCCTGATGTCAGGAAGAAAACTACACCTGAGAGACCCAAAATGGAGGACAAGATGCAGTGTTCCTGTAATGAACCCTACCCCACGGAAGAGTGGCCCTTCCAGTCCAATAAAGAGTAAGACATCTCTTATCGGGAACCCGAACCGAGTCACACCCACAAAACACCCCAAGAATGTTGGGGGTGCCTGAACTCGGCACGAAATGAAAAGACCGCTCCCTATGATGACGAATATGATCAGCAGGAGAAAGAGTGGGAGCAGCAGATCACCCAATATTTCTGTCAGCTAAAGCAACTGCAAGAAAAGCCTGGCGTATATAAGGAAGCTGCTGAAGTATCAAATAAAGAAGGAGACCCCAGTATTCCTGATGGGACGGAGTCATCCAAAACAAAAAGGCGGAAAAAGAAAAGCTGTTCTTCACTTACCGTGGAAGGAACAGACACAATCGCAGACCCTGTGGAGAAAAAGGGGGACCGAGATGCCCTGCAGTCTAGAGAAAATGGAGAACTCGTCCCACGGATAACCGAATATCCAGAGGGCCCAAGGCAGAAGTCGTGTACCCCAAAGAAGTGTCTGTCCGGTGCCAACAGTGAGGAACCCTCAACTAACCATCCCAGGAAAGCGGAGCCAGAACCAGTGAGTGTCGATCCCTTGACCAGCCCTGAGGATGCCCTGAAAAATGCCAGGCGTGACTGTGATATACTTCGTGAACAATTGAAACAAAAGATAGATGATTACGCGGAGCTACTGAAAGATAATGCTGAGTTACAGAAAACGGTGCTCACAATGTACTCTGCAGCTAGGACAGAATTGGACGATCTCAAGACTGAGCTGGATACTGCAAATGCTACTATTTCCACCATGGATGAAAAGCAGAGCCAATCTGATAAAATGATGGCTACGCTAAAGCGGAAGTATGAGGAGGCACTGAAGCAGATGACAGTCTTCCAGCAAGAGGTTCACACTCTTCGCATAGAGCTGAATGCCTCACAACAGGAGGTCAACAGTGTCCGGACAGACGTGGACGTATCTCAGAAAGAGGTTCAGACACTCTGCAGAGCACTGGATGCCTCACATCATGAGACCAAGAGCTGCCGCACAGACCTGGAAGTTTCCAGAAAGAAACTACACAGTCTCACTGAGGAGCTGGACATTTCTAAAGAAACGATTGTCAATCTTAAGACAGATCTCAAAGTCTCTCAGAAGGAGCTTCAGACCCTCAACCTGGAGAAGGAAGTCTCACGCCAGGAGACTGTCATTCTCAAAGCAGATGTGCGTAAATGGAAGGAGGACTGCAAGGAGGCCCTGAATAGTACAGAGACTGAAAAAGGAGAACATTTAAGATTAAAAAGAGAAAACTTAAAACTGGAAGAAGAAAATTTTCATTTGACAGATGAAGTCAAGGAAAAGAATGAAAAGCTGCACGAGTTTAAGGAAATAAATAGACTGTTGGAAAGTGAGAAGTTTGAAGCAGAGCACCGACTGCAGAACCAACTGCAAGGTCTGCGTACGCACCTCCAGATGTCCGAGTAGAAGCAGCAAACTCTGCAGGAAGACAATCTGCAGGCTGTTAAAGAAATATAAGTGCTTCAGGAACGTCTGATGACCCAGTATGTCCCCGCAAAGCAGCATGAGAAACTGAAGGCTACCCTGAGCATCACCAAAGCATTGCTAAAGGCCAAGCTTAGAACCCAGGTAACTCAGCACAAAAGGGAGCACAAGAAGGTCCAGAAACTGAAACAAGTAACTGTGGCCCAAGCAAAGAAGTTCATAGTGCTTCACAATGCAATAAAAATGTGGAAGCAAGCTCAGAGAAAGCAAAGCATGCAGATAAATTCCCTGAGAAGAGACTTGCAAGACGCACTCAAAAACAGGGATCTCTCGCGGATGAGATGAAAGTTCTAGGACAAGTATTGACCCTGACTAAGCATCAGTATCCCATTGTGACGACTCAGGAGATTCCTTCCTCTCCTTGTCCCTCTCTCCCATCTCCTGTCACCCTTTAAATTCCTTCTCACTCCTCTCCTTCACCTTCTACCTCTCTCCCCTTACCACAGCGTGTCCCCCGCAGGTCCCGCATACCCACGCGCTACCTTAACCCTTGCCTTGATCCTCCCCGCTCCATCTCCCCCGCGGTAGCTATGTTACCTTCCCTTGTGGTGCCATCTGTCCCGTTGCCTCCTCCTCGCGTGGTGCCCGCGGCGTTCCGCGCGCCTGGTGACGCGTCCGGTACGTGTGTCCCCTCAGCCCACGGAGGACGCGCGTGCATGCTCCTCCCTGCCCTTGCTGGCCATCGCGCGGGCACAGGCCTCGCGTGCGTTCCCCTCCTCTTGGCTCTGTCCTCATCCTGCGGTCTTCCCCTGCTCCGTGCGGGCCGCGTCTGTGTTGCAACCTGTGCGCGCGCATCCCCAGCTTACAGGGGGCGCGCGCACAGACTCTTCTTATCAGATTCCCCCTGTCTCCACCTCCCAAGCCGTACAGGCCATTCCCATGACTGCCCCTTTTGTCTCCTCCTCTTCTTCAGTGAAAAAAACTAACAATAGCGCTCTAACACACCCTAAATGTGACAATATACAATTCAACCACATGTGTAAATAATAAAGCAATGTGATAATAATAACAATCAAGTGATCTAAAGAAAAAATTAAGAAACTTAGAAACAAACTGCAACCCTTGATAAAGACTGTTCCACTCGTCTTGCACCAGGTGATCCTCCAACAAATCAGGGGAGCTCGTCTCGTAGTTATGAAATAAAGAAACACTACATAGTGTAATACTGTTGTGAATAAATTTGTGCAAACAAAGCTCAAAAATGACTACTCACAATAAAGCAGTCAAATTCAGGCAGTCATCCAACTTAAGGGGTGGATGTTCCCTGTGTATACAGCAGCCACCAGCCCCCAACGAGAAAAAAAGAAGAAAAGAGACCATATAGTGCAGATAGTATTTAGTATTAAAAGGGATTAAAAAAATGCAGGCTTACACTTTATATGATCGAGGTAGGCAGTATGATATTATAGGTAGTGGGTGCTCATCTGGTCGCGATCCTTTTGAGTTCCTCACTATCCTCTGCTCCACCGCAATACTCTCGCGTCCACGCCAGGTACTCCCTTTGCGTCACTTCCGGTTGTTAAGCGAACTTCCCGATCTGATGACAGGGGTGGATCTCAGTTGTTCTTCCTCTTTGGTATGGGCTGAAACACTCTACATGTTTCGCCGTTGTTACGGCTTCATCGGTGTGTTCGCTTAACAACCGGAAGTTACGCAAAGGGAGTACCTGGCGTGGACGCGAGAGTATTGCGGTGGAGCAGAGGATAGTGAGGAACTCAAAAGGATTTCCACAGCTTCTGTGCCAACCATGGCCAATACCTACGCCGGCCCAGGCCCACGGATTCCCTCTCCGAATCGCTATGATGGGAACCCCCTCAACTCCCGCGGTTTCTTAAACCAATGTGAGGTGCAGTTTGAGATGTCTCCCTCCCTGTTTCCTACTGGCCGTGCTAAGATTGCGTATATTTACGCCCTACTCGCTGAAGACGCCTTTGCCTGGGCCTCTCCTCTATGGGAACGTGGTAGCGAAATAACACAAGATTATATTTTATTCAGACATGAATTCCAACTTGTGTTTGATACCCCCACACGGCACGAGACAGCTGCCTTCTCCCTCTTTTAGGTTTCTCAGGGTCGAAATTCAGCTGCCAAATACACCATCGCGTTCCGTACGCTGGCCGCCGAAGTCCAATGGAATGATGAGGCACTCGCAGCTGCATACTGGCACAGACTCTCAGATACGTTGAAAGACGATCTGGCCACTCACGCCCAGCCTACGTCCCTGGAGGAACTCATCACCCTAAGCGTACGCATGGACCAGCGCACGCAAGAGCGACGACACGAGAGGCAGTGTTCCCGTTCTTCTTCCTCTGTTGTGTCTCACAGGTCAGTCGCTACTCCTCTCCTGGCCCTGGAAGCCTCGGAACCTATGCAGGTTGGCAGTCAACAACTCCAGGCAACCGAGAGAGCGCGGCGGCTCCAGAACCGGCTGTGTTTCTACTGTGCTTCCTCGGAACATCGTCTCCAGAATTGTCCCTTGAAGCCGGGAAACAGGCACACCCAGTAAAGGTAGAGGGGCTTCTACTGGGTACTGTCTCTCCTAACCCCTCTCCTTCCAAAGCACTCCCAAAGAAGCTGATGCTACCAGCCACACTGGAGGGTCCCAACCTTGTCGTAAAGGTCGAAGCGTTCATAGATTCCGGATCGGGCGGTAATTTCATGGACCAACAGTTTGCAGTGGAGAATCAAATCCCCATGGTCAGAAGGAAGAGCCCAATTGGCCTTGAGGCCATCGACGGACGACCACTCCAGCCGGCTTTCATCATCTGGGAGTCTATTCCTCTTACCTTGACCCTGGCTGATGGTCATAAGGAGGTAATTGTTTTTGACGTTTTCCATTCCCCATTCAGTACAAATTATATTAGGATTGCCTTGGCTTCAACTCCACAATCCGCACATTGATTGGTCCGGTACCCTGCCCATCCAGTGGCCCTCGTCCGCAGATACTACGCCAGTGGATCCTCCTGTGGTTGTGCTTGCTGGACTGGACTCCGTACCTGCTGATCGCTCGTCCCTGCCTGCCGTGTACCATGACTACCTGGACGTGTTCAACAAGGTACAAGCAGAGGTCCTCCCTCCTCATCGCCCGTACGATTGCCCGGTCGACCTCATCCCTGGGACTGTTCTGCCGAAGTCTAAGTCTAAGTCTTACCCACTCTCCATCCCGGAGACAGAGGCCATGACTACTTATATTCAAGAAAACCTGGAAAAAGGCTTCATCTGTAACTCCACCTCTCCTGCCGGTGCGGGGTTTTTTTTGTGAAGAAGAAGGATGGATCTCTAAGGCCTTGTATAGATTTCCGCGGACTCAATAAGATCACGGTAAAAAACAGATATCCGCTTCCGCTCATTTCTGAACTGTTCGATCGTCTCCAAGGGGCCTCTATTTTTTCAAAACTTGACTTAAGGGGTGCCTATAATCTCATTCGCATAAGGGAGGGAGACGAGTGGAAAACTGCATTTAACACACTTCTGGACACTATGAATACCTTGTTATGCCCTTTGGGTTGTGTAATGCCCTGGCCGTGTTTCAGGAATTTATGAACGACATCTCCCGTGACGTTTTGGGAACCTTTGTCATTGTCTATCTAGACGACATCCTTATTTTTTCTAAAAATCTGGAGGAACATATTCAACATACCAAACTTGTGCTCTCCAGGCTGCGTTCTAACCGCCTTTACGCCAAGATGGAAAAGTGTTTGTTTCACCAGGCGTCCACGGCCTTCCTTGGCTATATCATCTCCAGCCAAGGTTTCTCCATGGATCCAGAGAAGCTGAAGGCGGTCCTCGATTGGCCACTTCCTAATTCGCTCAAAGCGGTGCAACGTTTTCTTGGCTTCGCTAATTATTACAGGAAGTTTATCAAAAAAAATTCTTCCATTGCTCTTCCCATCACCGCCTTGACCAAAAAGGGCGCCAACGACACAGGCTGGTCACCAGACGCCATCACAGCTTTTGAGACTCTCAAGGAGGCATTCGTGTCTGCCCCCATCCTGCGTCATCCGGACACCTCCCTCCCCTTTACTTTGGAGGTTGACGCCTCAGACGTAGGAGCTGGCGCAGTCCTGTCTCAGAGGACTTCTCCCCAAGAGAAACTCCATCCTTGTGGGGTTTTTTCACGGAAATTTTCAGCGGCAGAAAAGAATTATGATGTCGGTAATCGTGAACTTTTGGCCATTAAGTTGGCTCTCCAGGAATGGAGACATCTTTTAGAGGGTTCCAAGGAACCAATCGCCATTCTCACGGACCACAAAAAATTGTTATATATTGAGGGTGCTCGTCGCTTGGACACCCGCCAGGCTCGCTGGTCACTCTTCTTTTCCCGCTTCAACTACACCATCTCTTATATCCCTGGTACCAAAAATGTTAAAGCGGATGCCCTTTCTCGTCAGTTTGCCTCGGAGACCGAGGCTAAAGAAATCTCTGAACCTATTCTCCCGGCCAAGTGCATAATCTCGGCTAACAACTTCGATGTATTGGACGAGATCCACAAGGCACAAGCACATGTCCCCAGCAGGTTCAGGGTACCAGAAGGACGTCTCTACGCGGCTCTACGTTTCCGCCATAAAGTCTTACTTTGGGGTCATTCCTCCAGAGCAGTTGGTAATCCAGGCTTCAAGAGGACAGCTGATCTCATTAAATGGACTTTCTGGTGGCCCAAGATGAATCAAGATATCCTCAATTTTACATCCGCCTGTCCGGTTTGTGCCCAGAGTAAAACCCTCCATCATAAGCCGTCTGAGTAGAACAAAAAAACACAGGCGCACTGCCAGGGAGTCAGGTGGAGTAAAAGGTAAAATCCGTTTAATTCAGAACATATCTGATGACAAACATAGCCCCAGGGGGGGCCACAAACAACCTCCTACGCGTTTCGGACGCCTTTCAAGGACCTACCCGTCCGAAACGCGTAGGAGGTTGTTTGTGGCCCCCCCCTGGGGCTATGTTTGTCATCAGATATGTTCTGAATTAAACGGATTTTACCTTTAACTCCACCTGACTCCCTGGCAGTGCGCCTGTGCTTTTTTGTTCTACTTGTACTTGGATTTCTCCCATGGCTGGCACGCCACAGTGGACTCCTACAGACAGCAGAAGTGGGTAAGGATTTATTTCTTCATATTTGACCATTATAGTGGAGTACTCTAACTGGGACTGCCTTTATTTCTATGAGGACATCATTCTTTAGGCTGTTATGAGTGACTCACTGGCCATTTTATGTTATACCCACACTGCTTTATTGGAGTCCATGAAGATTTTGAACTATTGATATAGTTGTCATAAGATTGGAGCACCCCATGACCCCCCCTTTTTCCTGATCATAAGCCGTCTGGACTTCTGCTACCTCATCCCATCCCGGAACAACCATGGAAACACATTTCAATGGACTTTATCGTTGAACTGCCAGTGTCCAAGGGGATGAACACTATCTTGGTCGTAGTTGATAGATTTTCAAAGCAGGCTCATTTTGTTCCCCTCAAGGGTCTTCCCAACTTGGCTACCTTGGCGGATGTCTTCTCCAAAGAAATCTTTAGGCTGCATGGAGTTCCCATTTCTATCGTCTCAGACTGGGGATCCCAGTTCATCTCGAAATTCTGGCGAGCTTTCTCTCAAAGATTGGGTATCTCCCTCTTGTTCTCCTCAAGATATCATCCACAAACCAACGGCCAAACTGAAAGGATGAACCAAACTCTCGAACAGTATCTGAGATGCTTCATTTCCGACTCACAAGATAACTGGGTGGATCTTCTACCATGGGCCGAATTTGCCATTAATTCCTTAAAGAACGAGTCTACTCAGGAGTCTCCTTTCTTTATCAACAGTGGCTTTCACCCCAGTAGTCTCCCTCTTTCACCTTCTCCGTCTTGTGTTCCTGCAGCCGACTCTCATATCACCAACTTGCAAGAATCCTGGAAAAAGATTCTCAAGTCCTTACGATCTGCGGTAGCCAAGCAAAAGACCAAAGCTGATCGCCACCGCCAGAAAGGTCCTTCATTCAAACCCGGTGATCTAGTCTGGCTGTCATCCAAGAACATTAGGCTCAAGTCTCCTTCACCCAAACTGTCCCCTAGATTCTTGGGACCTTTTAAAATCATAGAGAAGGTCAACCCTGTGGCTTATCACCTCGAGCTTCCCCCCTCTATGAAAATCCCATCTGTCTTTCATGTTTCCCTCCTCAAAGAGTTTGTGTCCAGCCCTCACTTCCCAGATCCCTGGCGGAAACCTACTCCAGTGTCCACCATGAGTCAACAGGAGTATGAAATACAGTCGCTTATCGACTCTCGTATTTAAAAAAAAAGACTTCAGTTTTTGGTACACTGGAAGGGCTACGGTCCTGAGGAACGTTCCTGGGTACCGGCACGTCACGTCCATGCCCCAAGGTTGCTTTCCCAGTTTCACCAGAAATTCCCCCTTAAGCCGTGGTTGGATCACTCGGAGATTGATCCTCAAGGGGGGGATACTGTGACGACTCAGGAGATTCCTTCCTCTTCTTGTCCCTCTCTCCCATCTCCTGTCACCCTTTCTATTCCTTCTCACTCCTCTCCTTCACCTTCTACCTCTCTCCCCTTACAACAGCACGTCCCCCGCAGGTCCCGCATACCCACGCACTCCTTTAATTAACCCTTGCCTTGATCCTCCCCGCTCCATCTCCCCCGCGGTAGTTCCGTTACCTTCCCCTGTGGTGCCATCCATCCCGTTGCCTCCTCCTGGCGTGGTGCCCGCGGCGCGGCATTCCACGCACCTGGTGACGCATCCGGTACATGCGTCCCCTCAGCCAACGGAGGACGCGCGTGCATGCTCCTCCCTGCCCTTGCTGGCCATCGCGCAGGCACAGGCCTCGCGTGCGTTCCCCTCCTCTTGGCTCTGTCCTCCTCCTGTGGTCTTCCCCTGCTCCGTGCGGGCCGCGTCTGTGTTGTAACCTGTGCGTGCTCATCCCCATCTTACAGGGCGTGCGCACAAAGATGCTTCTTATCAGCTTTACCGTGTCTCCACCTCCCAAGCCGTACAGGCCATTCCCCTGACTGCCTCTTCTGTCTCCTCCTCTTCTTCCCCTGACCTATCTCCAGCTTCTTCCACTTCTCTCTCTACTCCTCCCCTCTCTGTCATTGGTGCACCCTTCTTTATAATCCCTGTCTGTCCACCTCTTCCTCGCTCTGCATAGTTCCTGTTTCCCTGTGTGTACCTGACCTATGCTGTGCTCTCTCTGTGCTCCTGTTATTACCTGCTCCTGTGTTACTTTGGATTTCCCTGGCTTTGACCCCTGCTGACCCTGGACTACTCTGCTCTCTGGTATCCCTTGAACTCTGCTACACGTACGACTTCGCTAACCTCTGGCTTCCTAGGACCTGGCTTGCCCTCTGACGACTCTACCCTCTGAATCCCTGGACATTGGCTAACGGACACGACTATTCTCACGGACACTCCCCAAGCGTTGCAAGTATACTCTAACAACTCTTCCAACAGGCCCAGCAACGCTATACCACACTCTGGGCTTGCTCCCACTGCTGTGGGTGTGTGGTATCATACCATTTACACCTCAGTACTGGGGTCTAGCTTGGTCTGCGGGCATACAGGCGTGACACCCATAGCCACAAAAACCCATGAAGACAAGGGTACAGTGAGAGCTGGGGATACCGCTCGACTGAAAGACAAGGTTGCAAAATTTGAACCACCTAAACAAGCACCAGCAAAACCTTCAGCCACCCAACAGGAAATAAAAGAAGGTACACGTGCTGAATAAAAACCAGAAGAATCCTTAGCTGATGAAGCTGAAAAGATGGGACATTCTCTGGAAGTGGGTGTGGAATTGCAACTTAATCCCAAAGAGGCTGAACTAGCAACCCCATTGAGTGGGAAAAGGGCAGAGAGACAGCTTCAAGAGCAGAAAACTCAAAGGGCTGTTTTTAAACGCTCTGCAACTGCTGCCATACAGTCTGCCTACAATAAGACAAGCACCCGACGCGAGGGAAATCTCATGACCGCGCACATAGCAAAAAGACTATTCTTAGAAAAAGTCCTCCTCAAGCGACTGAGGAGTGCTAATCTCAAGCACCTTCGGGTGGAGACACGAATAAACTGTAGAAAGGGCTCCAATCCCAGTGAGACTGAGGGTTCTCTTCCTCCATCCACTCTCATTCAAGTCACAGAGATATCTAGAATGAGAGTGGAAGGATTGGCTTTGGCCGTGGCAAGCCCGAGCTTCCCACAAACAGGGGAGGTATGTAACAGGGGAGTTATCCCTGTTCAGGTAACGTGCCTCTAATCCAGCAGTGTGGTGGTTAACTGCTGGTAGTCAATTAACAAACACCACCTGCCTGATTAGATTGCTTAGAAAAGCCTGTCTTTTGAGACAGGAAGGGAGATTGTGCCTGAATCTCACACAACTTGTGAGACTGAGCATAGGGACACTTGTCTTGAGCCTGCCAGAAGAAACAGCAGTGCTGCTTTCAAGACACTGGGGAAACTTCTAAACCTGAATGCTGACAAACCCTGAGGAAAGGTAGCAACCAGGAACAGAGAAGATTTTCCCTCCAATCACAAGGAACAGATAAGACTTTCATTTAATAAGACTTTTTATATCTGCTCATTTCATGCTATATGTTTGGGGCTGGGAGACATGCTTATCTAAAGGGAGTTGTGGACTGCATAGTATTTCACTAGAAATACTCCCAAGTGAATAGAAGCTTTGTTACCCCTTGTTTGGATGGTTTCCTGATGCTAAGGAAACAGGCGCAATAAAAGCCTTATTTAATTTCACCATAACCAGTCTCCCTTGCATACCTCTGTGAGCGTCCACCTACACTCCCAAAGAGGATAAAAGTGTTCTTCCCGAAGTCTACTGTATGCTGAATTCAAGGATGTTTGATAAGGTACGATCCGAAGTTCTTCCCCCTCATCGCCCTTTCGACTGCCCAATTGATCTCTTGCTAGGCTCTGTCTTACCCAGAGGTAAATCTTATCCCCTGTCTCTACCTGAAACCAATGCCATGTCGGAGTATATTCAAGAGAAATTAAAGAAAGGTTTAATCCGCAATTCCTCATCCCCAGCCGGAGCAGGATTTTTCTTTGTTAAGAAAAAGAATCGTTCTCTTCGCCCTTGCATAGACTATAGGGGGTTAAACAAGATCACCTTAAAGAACCGCTACCTGCTTCCCCTTGTCTCCGAGCTTTTTGATTGCCTCCAAGGAGCCACCATCTTTTCAAGATTAGATTTGCGTGGTGCTTATAATCTTGTACAGATAAGACAGGACGACGAGTGGAAGACGTCCTTTAATACCAGAGACAGCCATTACGAGTATTTAGTCATGCCTTTGGGCTGTGTTATGCCCCGGCCGTTTTTCAAGAATTTGTTAACGAGATTTTTCGGGGCCTGCTGAACCTTTTTGTTATCGTATATCTTGATGATATTCTAATCTTTTCAAAATCTCTCCCTGAACATATCAAACACACTAAAATAGTCTTGTCTCATCTTCATGAAAATCACCTTTATACCAAATTGGAGAAATGCCAGTTTCATCCGACTTCTACCACATTTCTAGGAGACATTATTTCGGACTGGTTTTGCTATGGACCCAGTCAAACTGAAAGCAGTTTTGGACTGGCCACAACCTACCTCTCTCAAAGCAATCCAGCGTTTTTTAGGATTCGCAAACTGCTATTGTAGATTAATTTGAAATTTCTCCACCACAGTAGCCCCAGTCACTGCTTTAACCAAGAAAAAGGCAGACGCTACTTCTTGGCCACCCGCTGCGCTACAGGCGTTTGATCTTCTCAAAAAGACGTTTGTTTCTGCCCCCATCTTAGTCCATCCTCACCCCAAACTTCCTTTCACTCTGGAAGTGGATGCTTCCGATGTCGGGGCCGGCACCATATTATCTTAGAGACTGACACCCCAGGCCAAACTATATCAGTGTGCTTTTTTTTTCAATAAATTTTCAACCAGCAGAACAGAACAATGTAATCGGGAATTATTAGCCATAAAACTCGCTCTACAGGAATGGAGACACCTCCTGAAAGGTACGGAATAACCTATCACCATTCTTACAGACCACAAAATCTTGCTGTACATTGAGAGTGCCCATCGTCTTGGAGCCTGTCACTCCCGTTTGTCACTTTTTCTTTTCTCATTTTAATATTATTTCTTTTATTCCGGGGTCAAAAAATCTTAAAGCGGATGCCTTATCCCGCCAGTTCATAGCCGAAGACAAAACTGAGTCTCGGTCCGAGACTATCCTTCTGTCTAAATTCATTTTGTCCGCTAATTCTTTCGACGTCCTGGATGACACATTGACTAACCAATCACATGTTCCAGAAGTTCTAGAGGTTCCGGATGGATGTCTGCATGCAGCATCACATTTTCGCAAAAATTTTTTGGAATGGAGCCATTCTTCTAAATCTGCAGGCCATCCTGGCACCTGAAGGACTACCGATCTCATCAAACGTACCTTTTGGTGGCCCACCATGCAGAAGGACACAAACTATTTGTCAAGTCTTGTTTCACGTGTGCTCGTAACAAGAGCTCTCGCAATAGACCATCTGGACTCTTACGTTCTCTCTTACGTTCTCTCCTCCAAGGGGATCGCCCTTGGAGTCACTTGTCAATGGACTTTATTGTTGAATTACCTCCCTGCAAAGGGATGACTACTATCCTCGCTGTTGTTGATCGTTCCTCGAAACAAATCTCATTTCATCCCTTTAAAAGGTCTTCCCAACTCGGCCACTCTGGCCAATATCTTCACCAAAGAAATCTTTTGCATTCATAGAGTACCTTCGAACATACCTTCCCTTTCTGGAAAAGGGTAAAACATAAAAATAGCAGTTGTCTCATATTTTGCACACAGTCATAGTAATGCATACACAATGCCAGGGCCCAAGATCTGACACTCTAGGACCCCAAAACATGGGTCCGGGATAACCAAGTGGGCTTAACCTTTATTTATGGAGCCTGGTTACCCTTCCCCCGCCACAACTGCCTTTCTCCTGCAATTACTTGTTACCTCGATGCTGCAACAAGTAACCTTGTTCCTTACTTGTTGCCCCCCTCCCCCCTTGATCTAATTGCTGGACTTTACCCTTATTATTTGAACCCTTCTTGCCCTGCTGATTCCTCGTTGCGGACCCTAGCTCATCTTGCCAATCTCTTGCCTGCCTACACCTTTTAAAAGTATACATTTATTCTATGAAACTAACACAACAAAGTAACAAATGGGCAACGTTTCAGACAAGTATGTCCTTTATAAAAAACAAAAAACAATATGCAAAACATTCGAAAAAGCAGTTAACCTCTTCAAAAAGGTAATAGGTTCAATTAGTGCTTAAACACTGTGCTTATAAAATGTTAGATTTAATATTACAAAAAGTGTACAGTGCCTGTTAAAGAAAATAAAGGTTACAAGAACATACAATATATAAATGCAGACAGCTGTACAATTTTTTTTTTAAACTACAGTAATGCATTACCAACTAATACTACTATGCTCCTCGAGGTGATAAAGATAGGAAATATGAAAATTCCAGTGTTACCAGCACCCCTCTGGAGGAATTCTCATTTATAGTGATTCTCAAATCCCACTTTTTAAACACACAACTTTGCCTCTGAGATAAAAAAATAACAGGCATGAGACACCACCTTTTGTGGGCCTCTTATCTTCGACTCATCATTCTCCGGGATGAAAATTTTATAGCTGCCCTCCCTGGGAGAGAAAGAATCATTTAATTGCCTAATCAATCGAAGAGGAGCAAATTCCCGATAACTCTCACTTCACCACTAAATTAATAATACTCACGTTCAGATGATTTTGACGCATGCATAGACACCCCTTTTTTATAATACAACTTTTAATCTTGCAAGGGAAACTAATTATCAGATAGTTGCAATACGAATATCTTGTCACATGTAATATGGCCACACACAAGTACTTCTGTCAATTACAGATATATACTTTATATTATTGTAGGTTGTATCAGATACAGAATAATGATCCCAAAGGCTAACGAAAAATATCCCTAATTACTGCACTCACTCGGGGAAAGGAAAAAGGAATATATCTGTCTCAGGATACCAATATCTCTGATGTGACAGTCATAAATGACCAAATAGCCAAGTGGCCTGTTACTCAGAGAGCATCATTGAGATGATGAATAAATGAAGAAAATAATAACATTTTATTCCCAGATTAGTCAAATATTATATACAGTGAAAATGATTTGAAATCCCCAATGGTGAGGTATCAAATTGGCTCAGAAATAAATACTATTGTGCTCCACACATTCAATTGTAAATATTTAGATCTCTCAAGATAATCTGTCTAATTATCATATGGAGATCACAGCCGAATTCTGTGTGGGCTACTTGGGAAATGAATCACGTCTGAACGGACGTCATATTAATAGCGGAGCTATCAATTGGGAGAGGTCCTGATGCTTGTACATATATATCTAAGTACTGTATGTATAATCTCTTAGTATATCATGGACAGTGTTAGATTTGTCGTTAGGCCCATTAGGCACAGGCCTAAGGCCTCATTCAGGGAGCTGAATGATCTAACCGTATCAGAGACCAGCATCAAGAAGATGAGACGCAGAATTGGATGGAAATATGGACATGTGAGGTTAGTACTGGACAGTACAGGAGGTAAAAGTGTGGTTTAATAAACTGTACTGTACCTATAAAATTATTCCTTGTCATTACAGAGCGTAGCCTATGATAAGGGACGTCAACAAGATCAAGAGAGTGGTCCATGCACAGGCATGGATTGACAGTGGCGAAACTTTTCAGGAGTGCATCTTTACTGACGAGTCTACTGTATTGCTGCAGAGATTTGCAACCTTTGCATTCCACAAAAAAGAATGCATATCTATGAAGCCACGTCCAAAACACCCAGTGAAGATGCATGTGTGGGGTGCCATCTCTAGGTGTGGACCAGGATGCATCATCATCTTTGACGGTAAAATAAGGCCCAAACTCACACGCTGTTGCCTTATGCACTGTACTGTACTAGTGTGCATTATTTTGAGTACTTTTCTTTTCTTGTTACAGGAATCATGAATAAAGCTTTTTTCCCAGAGCAAATAGTGCCAGAGATTGTGGAATACATCACACGTGAATTCCCAGATGGTCACCGTTTCTTCCAGGACAACGATCCGAAGCACACCGCGTCAACTGCGCATATTCTTGCCTGCGGTATCAACGTGTCTCATTTTTTCCCACTGTTTACTGTATATCTCTTTAACTAATTTTTTTCCTTTTTTTCCCACTCCAATGACAGATCGCCAGACTTCAATCCTATCGAAATGGTCTGGCATCAGATAAAGGATTATATCCGCAAAGTGGTGAAACCCACCAAAAAGGATGAGTTGTCGAAAGGCATACTGAGTTTTTGGAACGATGTACTCACCGTGGAACGATGTAATAAATATATCGACCATATTGCGACTGTGTTGCCCATTGTGATAGAGCGTAATGGGCAAGCATCAGGAAGGTAGTATGGTACAGTACTGTACTGTAGTATGGTAAGTACAGGCACACCAAGTACAGTATGATACAGGTAAGTATGGCACAGATTGTTTTACAGTATACACCATGCACTTCACTGCACTATTTTTTTCTTTTCAGAGAGAGCGGCACTCCCAATCTTGTTACAAAGTATTTTACAGTAGTTATACAGTAGTTCCAGTATACAGTCGTTTGAAAGTAGTAACTGCATAGTTCAATATGGAGTAGCAATACTGTACACAATGCCATTATATGCACTTACTGTAACTGCACTAATTTTTTCTTTCCTTTTCACAGAGAGCTGCACTAAAAAAAGGGGGAGGGGGGATCATGTGTAAATTGTGTGAACTGTGTGTATAGTGTATCTACAGTACACACATTTACACAAATTCCCCTCTCTCAATGAACTACAGAATGCAATGTGGCCATGACGAAGAAGAGAAAGACTAAAAATTGTATTACTGTTTTTATACTTTTAAATGTGCATTATTCATGATTATTTGTATTTTTCATTCTTCCATGATTAGCAACCGGCCCTCAATTTTCAACTGACAGAAGAACTACAGTACATGTACACTACCGACACGTTTAATCCGAGCAGGGCTAGTTCCGCAAGCCGGGGGATGCCCCGGCTTGCTAGCCCCACTCCCTCGGTGTGCCGCGCGTCACCGATGCGCGGTCACGCGTCATCGGGTGTCAGCGCCCCCTGCACGTGCGTCCAGGGCTCCCGAGGGAGACCTGGTGTCCCGCGATGTGGGGGACGGTGGCAGGGGGTTCCGGGGGACCCGGCGGACCGGGCAGCGGGAGGGAGAGCGCCCCGATCGGAGGGCGCTCTTCCGCTGCTTCGGCGCGCGCCGGGCACCCTCCGGCGCGCGCCAATTTACTGCTGCGGCCGAGAACGGGCAAATGCTAGAATAAACTCGGCCGCAGCAGTACAGTACAAAGAATATAAAGACTGAATTTTGTATTATTCATGATTATTTGTATTTTTTATTTCTGATAAAATAAATATTTCATTACATTCACGATAATAATAATCATTGAAAGCCCCACCCCCCCCCCCCCCCCAAAGAAAAAGAAAGAATTACAAAAATTGGTAATTCATCAAAAGCTACACACAGAAAGGGGAGCTCCCGCACAGCTGAGGAGTGAACAGGGTGAGGTACTAACTAGGTAAAGTAAGTTTATGTATACTAACTCTACAGGGTATACATAGTGAAGTCACTTAAGGTAAAGTGTGGATCAGGTGAACCAAAAGCAACAGGATATTAACCAAATAAGGTGTAGAACATTAGTTCTATACGCACTGTCCCCTACATCAGCACTGATCATTGATATATCAGTGCTGATGTGCTCGAGGACATGCCTTACTAAAAACAGCAGTATGAACAGAGGTCCCTTACAAGGAGAGATCCTGCGGTACTAAATGCTACACACAGGATCATATGGTAACAAAGACGCAAGACGCTGGGACTCCGCAACTATGAAACAATATCAATTAGTGTTGCGGTCGAAATGAAGGCGTCCCGCGTGTAAGGAGGGGAGTGTGGCCGACGCGCGCGTTTCACGTGTGAACGCTTCTTCAGGGCACGTAGACTTCCTCAGCTTGGGTGGTCCATGCGGGAAACCACTATGTGTTACATTTATCTATTCACGGCACCAACTATTTGCCATGGATCTGCTCTGTCAGCTGGTTTTGTCGGGGGTTAGGAAGGAAATCATAGTTATCTCTTAACCAAGCAGCTTATCTATACGAGAACACTGTGCTGCTGCTGTCTGCGTGTAGTAGGTAACTGTCATTTTCTGTATACAGGATACCCTAATTGGTTCATTATCCAGTTGTTAATTAATTTGCCCGACTCACACATATCCTAGTGACTCCCCAATACACTGTATACATTATAGATTCATTGGCTTACGGGGTCACACTTTGGGTGATCCCTGCGGGAAGCCGCTTAGTGTTACATACGCATTCACGGCACTTTCTACCTGCCACGGATTTAACAGCTGTCATTGTCGGGTGATTGGGATTACATCCCCAGTTAACTCAGAACACAGCCGCTCGTTCATATGGGGCTGCTGTGCTGCTGTTGTCCACATGCAACAGGTAATTGACACACTCTGCATACAGGATATCATCCTTCTTATATTATTGCCTCTCTGTATATGTATACACTATCTCCATATGCTATTTACTGTATCTGCTACCCGCCCTCCGCAGCAGTTGATTAACACTTCCTACTGATGGTGTAGTGGAGGTTTGTTTGCACGGAGTTATATACTCCTTGCCCTGTTGGACACTACACATCCATTAATTGTGTATCTTCCTACACCTTTAGGTATATCTGCAATTACCATTGGGTTAGCCTTGGTCTGTAGTCATTATCCAAGCCTTGGTTTTGTAGCTGTTACACAAGCCACGTCGATTACCATATCAAATCATAGGCTGTCTGAGACAGTATTAATACAGCGATTTTACACTGGTCCTTTAACTATATTATATAGTAGGCTGTTCACTTACAGCACGGGATTCTGAATACTCATCAAGAATCTCCCATATGTTCTATCTGCATAGCTGTCACAGCTACGTTATCTAGATTACAGTCACGTGCTGTTTGATTTGTGTTTTGATTTTAAACCCCTATATTTTATATTCATTGATGACAATAAATGATTTTTAATATTATAATTATACATAAAGTTGTGATTGAGTGCTTATATATTAGGTTTCCATATTTTCCTGTATACGTAATTTATCAAAAACATGATTCAGATGATGGGTTTTTTAAATCTCGTTTTTTTCCTTTGAACTTTAAATTCACTTTGAATGTGTGTGTGGGGGGGGGATTCTTGAAGAAGACTTTGGGTTCGTGTGTGAAGTGCTTAGGGGTGGGCTACACTACTTACTGTAGTTGCCAAGAAGGGTTTATCAGATTAACATATTAAATTGGGAAGGTGTGGATACACATTTCGATTCATTACATTCATCTAAACAGTACAGTACATGTACCGTTGTAAACCTCACAAGTCTACAGTAGTTTCTGTAGTTGCCAAGAAGGGCTAATCAGATTAACATATTAAATTCGAGAAGGGATTATCACACGTGCGCATGCCCTAAACAAAGCCTCAAAGGGTTGGAGGGGGGTGGGTGGATGAGTCATACTGTATGAATGGTCTCTGCATTAATAATCAACAAGGTCCCAAAGAGAATTACACGCAGGCGCAGAGATGTGACACCAGGATCGGGACGATTAACAACACAAAGCCAACCATTTGAAAATGAATGGTCTGTGTCGAAAAGAAGTTGAATTAAAATCCTTGAGCCTTGTGTGTGTGCGGGGGGGGGGAGGGGGTAAAGCTGCATGAAGGATTACCTGTACTGTCGTTCAAAGAAATATTTTCAAAAGGTCATCGTAATGTTTTGATACCCACACCCACACCCCCAAATAAATAAAAATCACATAAATAAAGCATGTGCGTGACTAGTGTCGCATTAAAAAGCTACAGTGCCGATTGAATATCAGAATATCAAGAATTTTTATGCAGGCACATGTCTGGATACGAAACCAAAAAAACCACACCAAAAAAAAAAAAAACAATTTCAGACTTGAACTTCTAAATGAATGTGAAGTTATACACGCATGCGCAGAAATGTGACACCAGGCTCTGTACGTTATACACGCAGGAATGTGATGACAGGTTCGGGAAGATTGAAGCCAGAAAGCCATAAAATCCAAGGAATGGTGTGGGAGATGTGTACTGTAGATAAGAAGTTGAAATAGTACTTTAGCCTTGTGTGTGCGCGAGAGGGAAAGTGCTGTATGCGCCGAAAATGTGATACTGTAACACGCCTATGCATTTCATTTTACAATTATAGTACAGTACTGAGCGCACACAGACTTGCAGATAATGTACGGCTATACTGTACTGTAGGTTGAATTGCTATTAGACTTTTAAGACAACAGCTCGCGAACGCCCACCTGTGTTTTTAGACAGTATTGCAGTATAACAGAAAGCGCTAAAAATCCGAGAGCTAACATACCGAAAACCGCGATGGAAAAAAAGAAAACAGACCGCATCTGGCCGCGTCTTGTCAGAGCGATGCTGCTACGGCTGCATTAGGATAAAGGCGGACGCAGCTGTATCACCTCTCTCTCTTTCTGTCTCTCCCGCCTCACCTCTTTTACTTTCTGTCTCTCTGTTTCCTCACCTCATCTCTCCCACCTCACCTCACCCCCTGTCATTCTCCACTCTGTGTAGCTCAGCTCGCGCCACAAACTGCAAGCTGAGAAAGATGATGCTGGGGGCGCAGGGAAAGTCCCTGTGGGCCACCTG
Source organism: Ascaphus truei (assembly GCF_040206685.1). Lineage (NCBI taxonomy): Eukaryota > Metazoa > Chordata > Amphibia > Anura > Ascaphidae > Ascaphus > Ascaphus truei. Next base: position 313,508,321 of record NC_134486.1, read on the forward strand.
TCGCCCACGAATGCTCCAAGCCATGACATTTTCTAGTACTCATCAGAAGCATAAAAGTAAACCTGTGGTTGCTGGACTGCTCCCATTCTTTAACCCTTGCATGGCTTTATTGTGACAGACCAAATATGTTGCCAAATGAAGATGTTAGTGATGTTATCACTGTAATCTCTTTTTTGCCATGTACAGTGTTTACTGG
>NC_134486.1:313516016-313531016 GCF_040206685.1 Ascaphus truei
TTTCCCCTGCTTAGAGCGAGCAGGGAGAGGCACCAGTTAGGGGATTTCCCTGCTTACACCGAGCAGGGAGAGGCACCGGTTAGGGGATTTCCCCTGCTTAGAGCGAGCGAAGAAGAGAGGGCGACAGAGAGAGCGAAGAAGAGAGGGCGACAGAGAGAGCGAAGAAGAGAGGGCGACAGAGAGAGCGAAGAAGAGAGGGCGACAGAGAGAGCGAAGAAGAGAGGGCAACGAAGGGTGGGCGACAGAGGGTGGGCGACAGAGGGTGGGCGACAGAGGGTGGGCGACAGAGGGTGGGCGACAGAGGGTGGGCGACAGAGGGTGGGCGACAGAGGGTGGGCGACAGAGGGTGGGCGACAGAGGGTGGGCGACAGAGGGTGGGCGACAGAGGGTGGGCGACACAGGGTGGGCGACACAGGGTGGGCGACACAGGGTGGGCGACACAGGGTGGGCGACACAGGGTGGGCGACACAGGGTGGGCGACACAGGGTGGGCGACACAGGGTGGGCGACACAGGGTGGGCGACACAGGGTGGGCGACACAGGGTGGGCGACACAGGGTGGGCGACACAGGGTGGGCGACACAGGGTGGGCGACACAGGGTGGGCGACACAGGGAGAGGGAGAGGGTGGGCGACACAGGGAGAGGGAGAGGGTGGGCGACACAGGGAGAGGGAGAGGGTGGGCGACACAGGAAGAGGGAGAGGGTGGGCGACACAGGGAGAGGGAGAGGGTGGGCGACACAGGGAGAGGGAGAGGGTGGGCGACACAGGGAGAGGGAGAGGGTGGGCGACACAGGGAGAGGGAGAGGGTGGGCGACACAGGGAGAGGGAGAGGGTGGTCGACACAGGGAGAGGGAGAGGGTGGGCGACACAGGGAGAGGGAGAGGTGGGCGACACAGGGAGAGGGTGGGCGACACAGGGAGAGGGTGGGCGACACAGGGAGAGGGTGGGCGACACAGGGAGAGGGAGAGGGTGGGCGACACAGGGAGAGGGAGAGGGGTGGGCGACACAGGGAGAGGGTGGGTGACACAGGGAGAGGGAGAGGGTGGCGACACAGGGAGAGGGTGGCGACACAAGGAGAGGGAGAGGGTGGGCGACACAGGGAGAGGGTGGGCGACACAGGGAGAGGGTGGGCGACACAGGGAGAGGGTGGGCGACACAGGGAGAGGGTGGGCGACACAGGGAGAGGGTGGGCGACACAGGGAGAGTGTGGACGACACAGGGAGAGGGTGGGCGACACAGGGAGAGGGTGGGCGACACAGGGAGAGGGTGGGCGACACAGGGAGAGGGTGGGCGACACAGGGAGAGGGTGGGCGACACAGGGAGAGGGTGGGCGACACAGGGAGAGGGTAGGTGACACAGGGAGAGGGAGAGGGTGGGTGACACAGTGAGAGGGTAGGTGACACAGGGAGAGGGAGAGGGTGGGTGACACAGGGAGAGGGAGAGGGTGACACAGGGAGAGGGTGACACAGGGAGAGGGTGACACAGGGAGAGGGAAAGGGTGACACAGGGAGAGGGAGAGGGTGACACAGGGAGAGGGTGACACAGGGAGAGGGTGACACAGGGAGAGGGTGACACAGGGAGAGGGTGACACAGGGAGAGGGAAAGGGTGACACAGGGAGAGGGAGAGGGTGACACAGGGAGAGGGAAAGGGTGACACAGGGAGAGGGAGAGGGTGACACAGGGAGAGGGTGACACAGGGAGAGGGTGACACAGGGAGAGGGTGACACAGGGAGAGGGTGACACAGGGAGAGGGTGACACAGGGAGAGGGTGACACAGGGAGAGGGTGACACAGGGAGAGGGTGACACAGGGAGAGGGAGAAAGGGTGACACAGGGAGAGGGAGAAAGGGTGACACAGGGAGAGGGAGAAAGGGTGACACAGGGAGAGGGAGAAAGAGTGACACAGGGAGAGGGAGAAAGAGTGACACAGGGAGAGGGAGAAAGGGTGACACACTCACAGACACACTCACTCAGACACACTCACTCAGACACACACACACACAGTCAGTCACTCACACACACAAACACTCACCCGCAAGGCAGGGGGTCGCACATGACAGCAGTGGGGCCTCTGCACGGCAGTGGGCCCCCCACACGGCAGCAGGGCCTCTGCAAGGCAGGGGGGTCGCACATGGCAGCGGGGGCCTCCGCACAGCAGGAGGGCCTCTGCAAGGGGCCGTGCCCCCTCCAGAGGCGGACGCCGACGCATTCCCTGATAGAATGGAGAAGGGCCGGTAGGGGATTTCCCCTGCTTAGAGCGAGCAGGGAGAGGCACCAGTTAGGGGATTTCCCCTGCTTACACCGAGCAGGGAGAGGCACCGGTTAGGGGATTTCCCCTGCTTAGAGCGAGCAGGGAGAGGCACGGGTTAAGCAAATTCCTCTGCTTAGAGCGAGCAGGGAGAGGCACCGGTTAGGGGATTTCCCCTGCTAACAGCTGAGCTGGCCATCAGAGCAGGAGAAGAGTAGTGCTCGGGGTTTCCTTAACAGCTGAGTGCTTGTGTGACAGATCGGGGGAAGCGGGAAGTGGCGCGGGAAACCGGGGTAAGCGGGGAACACCCCCACTACCATCACCCACGGCGCAGGTATCGTGGGAAGCCGGGGGGGAACACCTTGGCTTGCAGGGAAGGAGCAGAGGGGCCGCAGGATGGTGGATTAGGGAGTACTTACTCTCCAACAGATCTCCGGCCAGAAAAAATGGCAGCTCGTTGGGGGTGGGCTCATATAGAGCCTGGCCGCGTGCCCACAAAGCCTGGGAGCGCGCGCCAATCAGCTGTCAGGTAGGGGGAGTTTTTTTTTTTTTTAGCGCGAGCAGGGAAATTTTAAAAAACACACGTGTGCTGCTTGGGCCAATATTATTTACTCGCCCGGAGGTTAAATCCACCCGCCCCGGGCGTGTAAATGTATAGGATTGTCGAACACTGTATATATGTGTATATATATATATATATATATATATATATATATATATATATATATATATATATATATATATATATATATATATATATATATATATATATATATAGTGTTCGACAAATCACCAAAAAATCTACTCGCCCCCTGGTCCCGCCCCCAACTCCGCCCCTAGTCCCGCCCCCAACTCCGGCCCTAGTCCCGCCCCCAACTCCGCCCCTAGTCCCGCCCCCAACCCCACTTTAAAATAAAATATATAAATAAAATACATTTAATAAATTCCTAGTCAGAACAACATTCATTTTTGACATATATGTATTTATTGTATTACATTATACTACAATTAGACGTGTGTGTGTGTGTGTGTGTGTGTGTGTGTGTGTGTTTGTGTGTCAATGTCGGATCTAGAAATAAAAGCCAGATGTGAATGACTAGTTTCCTGAACCCCTTAACCAGTGTCTGGACGTCGGCGCTTCACAGAGAGAGACAGACAGAGAGAGACAGACAGACAGACACACAGAGAGCGGCACACCCACACACACACACACAGAGAGAAAGAGAGACACACAGAGAAAGAGAGAGAAAGAGAGACACACGGAGAAAGAGAGAGAAAGAGAGACACACAGAGAAAGAGAGAAAGAGAGACACACAGAGAAAGAGAGAGAATGAGAGACACACACACAGAGAATGAGAGACAAAGAGAGAGTGCGACAGAGAGAGCGAAGAAGAGAGTGAGACAGAGAGGGAGAGGGAGAGGGAGACAGGGAGACAGAGAGAGAGAGGGAGAGGGTGACAGAGAGAGGGAGAGGGTGACAGAGAGAGGGAGAGGGTGACAGAGAGAGGGAGAGGGCGACACAGGGAGACGGAGAGGGTGACACAGGGAGAGGGTGAGAGGGAGAGGGTGAGAGGGAGAGAGGGAGAGGGTGACACAGGGAGAGGGAGAGGGTGACACAGGGAGAGGGAGGGTGACACAGGGAGAGGGAGGGTGACACATGGAGAGGGAGGGTGACACAGGGAGAGGGAGGGTGACACAGGGAGAGGGAGGGTGACACAGGGAGGGAGAGGGTGACACAGGGAGGGAGAGGGTGACACAGGGAAAGGGTGACAAAGTGAGAGGGAGGGTGACACAGGGAGAGGGAGGGTGACAGGGAGAGGGAGGGTGACACAGGGAGAGGGAGGGTGACACAGGGAGAGGGAGGGTGACACAGGGAGAGGGAGGGTGACACAGGGAGAGGGAGGGTGACACAGGGAGAGGGAGGGTGACACAGGGAGAGGGAGGGTGACACAGGGAGAGGGAGGGGGTGACACAGGGAGAGGGAGAGGGTGACACAGGGAGAGGGTGACACAGGGAGAGGGTAGACACAGGGAGAGGGTAGACACAGGGAGAGGGTGACACAGGGAGAGGGTGACACAGGGAAAGGGTGACACAGGGAAAGGGAGAGGGTGGGTGAAACAGGGAGAGGGTGGGTGACACAGGGAGAGGGTGGGTGACACAGGGAGAGGGAGGGTGACACAGGGAGAGGGAGGGTGACACAGGGAGAGGGTGACACAGGGAGAGGGTGGGTGACACAGGGAGAGGGTGGGTGACACAGGGAGAGGGAGGGTGACACAGGGAGAGGGAGGGTGACACAGGGAGAGGGAGGGTGACACAGGGAGAGGGAGGGTGACACAGGGAGAGGGAGAGGGTGACACAGGGAGAGGGAGAGAGAGGGTGACACACTCACAGACACACAGACACTCACTCTCACTCAGACAAACACACACACACACAGTTTGTCACTCACACACACACACACACACACACAAACACTCACCTGCACGGCAGTGGGCCCCCCACACGGCAGGAGGGGTCGCACATGGCAGCGGGGGCAGCACCGGGTGAGGGATTTCCCCTGCGTAGAGCAGGGAGTAGCTCCGGTTAGGGGATTTCCCCTGCTTAGAGCAGGGAGTAGCTCCGGTTAGGGGATTTCCCCTGCTTAGAGCAGGGAGTAGCTCCGGTTAGGGGATTTCCCCTGCTAACATCTGAGCTGGCCATCAGAGCAGGAGAAGAGCAGGGCTGATGGATTGGCCGATGGGAGGGGGGGGGGCGGATGGCCCGATACGAGGGGGGGCGGACGGCCTGATGGGAGGGGGGGGAGGATGGCCCGATGGGTGGGAGGTGGGGGTGACAGATGGCCCGATGGGAGGGAGGGGGGGGGGCGACAGATGGCCCTGCAGGGGCTTGAGGCAGACAGGCGTGGAAAGGGCTGGCTGCCGGAAGGGGGAGGAGTGGAAGCGCTGAGGAGGGAGGCCACTGCTCAGAGAGCCGGAGGCGGGGTAATCTCCCCCAACAACATGAACCAGTCTCGGGCTTTTTTTTTTTTTCTCCAGCGCAAGCGCGGGAAAAGCAGCAGCGCGAGCGCGGGAAATTTAAAAAACACATGTGTGCTGCTTGGGCCAATATTTACTCGCCCGGGGGTTAAATCCACCCGCCCCGGGCGAGTAAATGTATATAATTGTCGACCACTGTGTGTGTGTGTGTGTGTGTGTGTGTGTGTGTGTGTGTGTGTGTGTGTGTGTGTGTGTGTGTGTGTGTGTGTGTGTGTGTGTGTGTGTGTGTGTGTGTGTGTGTGTGTGTGTGTGTGTGTGTGTGTGTGTGTGTGTGTGTGTATATATATATATATATAATAAAAAATCACTGGCACTCCAATAGAAATTCAATAATGAATAGGTGCAATAGGGCAGGTCCCATATAAATAATAAAAGTATACATTACCGCATAGCAGCAAAAAGGAGACAGCACTCAGGTGAATGAAAATTAATGTATTAAATAAAGCACATAACTCCAACATTTCGATCCAACAGGGGGATCTTCCTCAGGGTGGTGCAACAGACACAGGACAGTGAGTGACTTATATACCCCAACACCCAAGTGACATAAACATCTCCACATCATCAAAAAGCATCATCATCGGCGACAAAACAGCTGTGCATAATACAATCTAATTAGATCATGCTCCAACTCCATGTCTATACTCCTATTGGGGAATCCAAGTCACATGATCAAACCCAAGCTGTCAATGTGATTACATGTAAACAAACTGATGCTGCATCAGCAGGCCCGGTTGTCAAGGCAACCACATGTGTGCTCAGCTCTTTAAAGGCAGCAGATACCAGTGGTAGTCATGTGTACTGCACGTGTACAGATACACCACTGCAAATGTGTATGTGCTGTAGCAGTGATGAATTTAGTCCTAAACAGCACCTAAGAAAAAGAGATACTGGCATGCGTATATCTGTAGAATCCTATGGCAGATGGAACCTGCTGTAATCCCAGTCGGGTAACCCATAATACACCTGTTGGCGTCACATGCGGCATGGATATACATAGGTTGCTAGTTAACCCTTAGTGTACCAGTACTGCTGAAGGTGTTTTTGGACCGGAGAAACCCTCTGACGTTTAGAATGATTTAATACGTTTAAAGAAGAGAGAAGTGTATTTCTACCTTCATGCTGTAACGCTATCTCAATACCACAAGGAGAAACTCCTTCCCCGTGGTTTTCGGATAAAAAACCAACCTACAATTGGACGCACGGATCCGGAATTCTGTAAGAAGTGGGTGGCCATTTTAAATAAATGCTCCTTTGACCTGACCCTGCTGGTTATTGAACAGTCCACGAAGGAAATAAAGAAAATTAAACAGGACATTGCTGACATCAAGGAGAAACACGGACACATTCTGGAATCAGACTCTTCAACTAATTGGACTCATAAACTCCAGACCGCAGTTGACCTACACAGGGCCAACCTTATCAAATACAAACGGGATAAGTTGAAGCAGGTCAAATCTGATTATAAAGAACGCAAAGTGTATAAATGGCTTTTGGGGCTTAGTGACAGCACTCAGGGTAGACCAGGGCAAAGGAGATACTATTCCAAATCCAGAAAGGCAGCTTTTGGAGGGTCAAGATACAATACCAGTGACACAGACCTATCTGACACCCAGGACAACACCACTACTGAACCTTTTTTAGCAAAACTACCGAATCTCGGCAAGAAACCTCCGTTACCAGATTCAGACGCCAGGGACCAATCCGGAGGGGCGGTTGGAAATCAAAGGTCTCTACCACGAGAGTCGAAGACGAAAGGGGCGAGGGGAAGAACACAGAATCGGTTATCTTTAATTTATCGGACTATACCCTCACCCCGGCAGAGGTGGCGGTACTCCATAAAGGGCTCTCTTTTGTTCCCACTAACGCACAACAGCCCTTTGACTGGGAAGTAGACCTATACAGGATGCACCGTCAGCTGAAATTGAAAGACTTTTTCTGCAAGAGAGATGAGTCTGTTACCACTGGCAGAGGATTGAGCGTCTATTCGGATACTAAGAAATTCAGACCCAGAAGTGTTTTTGATCCGCAGATTTCCAATCATAGCATTTCCACCTTCATGGGACTGGTTGAATCAAATACTAAACCACGAGTTATGAACCATCAGATTAGCTATCACAATCTCACCAAGAGTGAGCGTCTGGCATTAAGATCCCTTAACAACAGAAGGGAAATTATCATGAAGCCTGCAGACAAAGGGGGAGGCATTGTAATAATGCCATACTCCTATTACCGCAATGAGATTCTGGGTCAACTCGCCCACCAGGACCATTATAAAAAGCTAACCGCAGATCCCACAGCGGTATATAAGCGTGAGGTGGATTCAATTATCACAATGGGACTAAATAATGGCTGGATCTCAGAGGATTTGGCTAAATACTTGACCACTGACTTTCCGATCATCCGGCTGCTTCTGTCACATCATCAATAAACACTAGTGACTCAGTGCCATTTAAGCCATGCATGTCCATGCCATCACACTGCCTCCACATTTTTTTACAGATAATGTGGTATGCTTCGGATCATGAGCCGTTCCAAGCCTTCTCCATACATTTTTCTTCCCATCATTCTGGTACAGGTTGATCTTAGTTTCATCTGTCCAAAGAATGCTGTTCCAAAACTGACCTGGCTTCTTTTAGATATTGTTTGGCAAAGTCTAATCTGGCCTTTCTATTCTTGAAGCTTATTAATGGTTTGCATCTTGTGGTGAACCCTCTTCTCTTTATGGTAGACTTGGATAATGATATGCCTACCTCCTGGAGAGTGTTCTTCACTTGGCTGGATGTTGTGAAGGGGTTTTTCTTTACCATGTAAAGGATACTACGATCATCCACCACTGTTGTCTTCCGTGGACGTTCAGGCCTTTTTGTGTTGTAGAGCTCACCAGTGCGTTCTTTTTTTCTCAGAATGTACCAAACTGTTGATTTGGCCACTCCTGATGTTCCTGCTATCTCTCTGATGGATTTTCTCTTTTTTTTCCAGCCTAAGGATGCCCTGTTTCACTTGCATTGAGAGCTCCTTTGACCGCATGTTGTGGGTTCACAGCAACAGCTTCCAAATGTGAATGCCACCTGGAATCAACTCCAGACCTTTTACCTGCTTAATTGATGATGAAATAATGAAGGAATAGACCACACTTGTCCATGAAACAGCTTTTGAGTCAATTGTCCAACTACTTTTGGTCCCTTCAAAAAGAGGGGGCTACATATTAAAGAGATGTCATTCCTAAACCCTTCCTCCAATTTGGATGTGAATACCCTCTGTGGCAGGACGGCCTCGCGGCGGGGTCAGTAAGACGCTTGACACGATGGGAAACTTTAAACACTAGTGGTTTATTAGCCACAACCAAAATAAGTAAGGGTGCACTGTCCCTTTAAGAAACTACTTTCTTGCAAATTAAAGCCTAGTCCCGTTAGGGACACTAACTCACTTCTTGAGCCCTTACTAACAGGACAGCCAGCTAATCTGGTCATGCCCAAAACATGCTACACAAACAATATCCAATAAGCATAATAAGAATAAAGTCTTATCTGTTTCAGCTCCAAACAGCAAACAGGAACACGGTTCCGGGGAGCAGGCTGTGTCCAGCCTCGCAGCAATGTTTATCTTTATCCTGGGTTGGGGTCCCAGCTGGTCCCAGCAGCAAAGCTCCTCGCAGGACTGGGGACCAGAGCAGCAACAGCTGCTACGGCTTCCAAGCCGGGAGAGTTCTCTCCACCTTCCTGTGAAAAAACAAGCTCACCTTGTGTGAGCAACTTCCTGCTTTTAAAAGCACTTGTTTCACTCATGAGTTCAGCCCCTGTTTAATCAGTCTTCAGCTGTGCTTTCTCTGTCTGAGGAGATTAACACTCAGTGATCTGGCTGCAGCATCTCTCCATTCACTGTCACAGCCTACTGAGTCAGTGACTCTGTCACACCTCAAATTAAAGCTGATAGACTAAACCTTAAGCCCATATTCATTATTTAACTGCAACTTGAATTTATTTTGGTACACAGCCAAAATAAGAAAACTTGTATCAGTGTCCAATTATTTCAGGACCTAACTGTATATATATGGTAACGGTATACGGGTTATGGTAACTGCTTTAATCATCAGAGTGGATGCGATGTTTCTTCTTTTTTCTTTGCACATATATATTGTGACAGAGTCACTGACTCAGTAAGCTGGAATGGAGGATGTGTGTACTTTCCAGAACTAAACCAGTTAACCTACAGTTGGAGAACTGCATACACCTGCAGCCTAATTAAGCAGAAAGCCTGAGAGACTGCAGGTTTAAAAAGCAGGAAGTGGCTCACACAAGGTGAGCTTGTTTTTCCCCAGGAGGGTGGAGAGACTTCTCCCGGCTAGGAAGCCCTAGCTGTTGCTCTGCGAGGAGCTTTCCTGCTGGTACCAGCTGGGACCCCAACCCAGGATAAAGATAAAGATTGCTGCGAGCTGGACACAGCCTGCTCCCCGGAACCGGCGTTCCTGTTTGCTATTGGAGCTACAATACAGATAAGACTTTATTGTTATACCTTATTGTTATACTTTGTGGAGCACATGTTTTGGGCATAACCAGATTAGCTGGCTGCCCTGTTAGTAATGGCTCAAGAAGTTGAGTTCATTTCCCTAACGGGAATAGGTTTTATTTTCTGTAATTTGGTTTCTTAAAGGGACAGTGCACCCGTACTTTATTTGGTTGTGGCTAATAAACCACTACAGTTTAAAGTTTCCCATCGTGTCTAGCGTTTTACTGACCCCTCCGCGAGGCCGTCCTGCCACAGGTGGTGTCAGAAGTGGGATGCTACGCCTCTGGGGGTCAGTAGATGAAGGTGTGTTGAGACACTGAACTTAAGCAGAAAACCAAAAAAATGATTTTGCTGAAGCATGGAATTTACAGCTAGCAAGTGCTGAGTGTAACGTTTGCCCCGTCGGGTATGAAAGGATTGCTGGGTAAAGCTAATGCCTTTTGCTGATGCGAGTGAATTTGCAGCTAGCAAGTGCTGTTTGTAAAGTTTGCCCTGTCTGGTATAAAAGAAAATGAAAATGGATTTTTGCAAAGAAGTTGCCCTAAGAAGAACCCAGAAGGTTCAAATATTGTAAAGCACGTACAACTTAAGTGTGTTGTGCAAAGTCTGCCCCGTCGAGTGTGGGAAAAAAACCCGGGGTTTTAAAATGGCCACCGTCAAGTGTCAGTTTTGCAATGTACGTAATCATACAAAACAGTGTCCCTTCAGGCCATATGATGATGATGATGATGACGACGCATATGTGGCCCCGAGAAGAGAGCCGTACCCGCAGATGAAAGCTGCAAAAGTGACCAGTGTCCAGAGCGCAGGACCCCATAACCTTGGAGTCCGTGACCAGGAGATCGGAGCCGTGCCGGCTAGAAGTAAACCAGGTGACTTTCTAAAGGATTCAGTATGCTGGGCCTGTCATGAACCAGGACACACGGGAGAGGTGTGTCCCCAAATTCTCAAATATAAACAGTGGCAACAGGAGCAACATGATGAATAATGTCTCCCACAGCTGCAAAGCACGCAACGCATTGTGAGTACAAGCAAGATGTGGAAGCTGATACCAGTGTGTGTGTGCCCAGTACCACTGATGTCTCTGGAGCTAATAAAGCAAAGAGAAAGAAAAATATTTCTCAAATCACAGAGGAAATGGTCGAACCACTTGAGCCTGCGATATCACGACAACAGGCACCAGCAAGGCACTGAGATGTGCTGCAGACCGGAGTGATGGGCAGAATTGTCACAGGAACGGTGGCAAAGGAAAAGGAGGAGCAAAGGGAAGCTGAATCCTTGATCCAGGAAAAAGAGGCCTTAATTTCTGCACTCCAAACTGCCCATCGTGATTTTGATGTCTTGCAGGAGCAATTGAATAGGGAGCGAGAAGCGAACGCCGAGGTACAGAGGTGTAAACTCCCAGCTGTACAAGAGTATGAGGCTTTAAATGAAAACAGAGCGTCTCTTACGGGGTGAGTTGGAGGAGCTGACGACAAGTCTGGAAAAGGCCAACACCGCAATTGCTACCATGGATGAAAAGCAGAACAAGTCTGATGGACTAATTGCTAATATGAAACAGAAATATGGGAAGGATCTACAAGAGGTGCACCATCTCAGCACAGAGGTGGAACACTCACGCCAGGAGAGCCACTGTCTAAATACAGAGCTGGGTACTTTGAAGGAAGCCAATGAGACGGTCCTTAGGGATATAGAGACTGTGAAAATGGAGAATATAAACCTGAAGGAAGAGGTTCTAAACCTGACTGGTCAGGTCAGTGAAGGGACTGAGAAGCTTCACCAAGCACAGAAAGTGAAGACGCAATTGGCGCAAGAAAAAGTAGAAGTACAGGCTGCACTGCAGAATGCAGAGAGAATGGTGGGAAAAGAATACCTCACCCTGGAGCAGCTGAAGGTCACGTTGAGCGCCACAGGAGCATCGCTGGAGGCGGAGCTTAGAAGCCAGGTGACTCTGTATGAGAAGGAACACGAGAAGGTCCAGGGACTGAAGCAAGAGCTGGAGAAGTAGAGAGGCAGCGCCATGCCAATGAGTCCGTATACCAAGGAGAAAGATGCCTGGAAAACAGAAGCAGCAGCGATCCTAGCGACAAAAACTGCAGAGCTCCAAAAGATGAAGGAGGCGCTGATGCGAACCCAGAGCAAGCACCAGGAAGAGTTGCAGATGGCTGAGCGCGAGATACAGCGCGCCAAGATGGAGGAGGTGTCCGTCCGTCAGGTAGCCTGCCTGACATTGCACCATGAGACAGAGATGGCCGATATCCACAAGCAGCTGGTCCAGATGGCCAATGAGGGGGCCTGGCTACAGCTGGAGCTGGACAAGGTCCAGGAGGAGCACCAGCAGGTCCAGAATAAAGAAACAGAGAGTGATTTAAGCCTTGCTCTGAGTCTGCTAGGAGATGTAGAATCGCGACTCAACTCTAAAGAAGCTGAACTAGCAGCTGCACTGTGTGAAAGAAGAAAGGCAGAAGGACAGCTTCAAGACCTGAGGAAGGACCTGGAGTCTGAGCATGCTGGCCGCAAGATGGCAGAGAAACAAAAGTGTGACCTTGGCAAGGAGCTCGAGGCTCTCAAGACTGAGTGGGACGCTATGTTGGACTCTACTGCTGCCCAGCAGGAGGTTTCTCAGATGAAGCTGGAGGAAACGCTTACAACCCCAAGACAGACGTTTGGGTAACTGAAGCAGTCCATGGAAAAGGTAGCGGTAAAGATTAAACAAGGGAGGCACTCCAGGAAGCATGACCGCGATACCGTTGCAGAACTTCAGTCTACTTTCCGCAAGGCACGGAATGCGAAGGTCAATTTGCGATGCACTAGCACAGTAAGAATCCAATCAAACTACAATGCCCAGGGGACACAAAGTGGATTCCTTGCCATGAGGGCAGCCACTGTGAAGAGACAGCCGCGAATGAGACGGAAGTGTGCCCGTGATTGTAAGAGGAGAAAGACTGCACAGATGGTCCAGCAGCTCTCCCACAGAGTAAATTAAAGAGTCAAGACAGAAAGGCCCAAGCCTATGAGTCTGCTGATGGTAAAAGAGAGGTGCTATGGGTGCACTTCGGGTTAATAGGAATCCTGACCAAGTTGAAGTACTGAAGATAAATGGTGTGGAACCCAACACTGAAGGTACACTGAGGGAGAAAGGTCCAAAAGAGAAGGCCAAACAGTCACTGGCGAGTGTATGCAATGAGCTGACCAGGTCAATGCTCTTCTACAGGATAAGGGAGACTCTGAGCACAAGAGGACAAGGACAACGATGCATTTCAGGATTTGCAGATCAAGGTCACAGCGTGGCGCAGAGTCCTGGCAGAGAGAGCTAATAGACAGCAGGATGCTCAGGAACCTTGTCAAGAAGAGACGCAACAAAAGCAGAGCATCAACCTTAAACTGAAACTGGCACAAGACAAGGAGATAGTGAGGTACCAGTGTTCAGGCCCAGATGGCCTGGTAATTACCCCAAAAAGATAATGCCTAAATTGGAAGGCAAGAAAAAAAAAAAGAGAAGGGGGTGATGGAAGGGCCGACGTCGGACATTTTCGACAAAGATGCTGGTGCATGGGAATGGTGCACAGGCCGCTCACAGGACAATGATTCGCTGGCGGGGAAGGATATGTGACAGAGTCACTGACTCAGTAAGCTGAAATGGAGGATGTGTGTACTTTCCAGCACTAAACCAGTTAACCTACAGTTGGAGAACTGCATACACCTGCAGCCTAATTAAGCAGGATGCCTGAGAGACTGCGGGTTTAAAAAGCAGGAAGTGGCTCACACAAGGTGAGCTTGTTTTTCCCCAGGAGGGTGGAGAGACTTCTCCCGGCTAGGAAGCCCTTGTTGTTGCTCTGGTCCCCCAGTCCTGCGAGGAGCTTTGCTGCTGGCACCAGCTGGGACCCCAACCCAGGATAAAGATAAAGATTGCTGCGAGCTGGACACAGCCTGCACCCCGGAACCGGCGTTCCTGTTTGCTGTTGGAGCTACAATACAGATACGACTTTATTGTTATACCTTATTGTTATACTTTGTGGAGCACATGTTTTGGACATAACCAGATTCGCTGGCTGCCCTGTTAGTAAGGGCTCAAGAAGTTGAGTTAGTTTTCCTAACGGGAATAGGTTTTATTTTCTGTAATTTGGTTTCTTAAAGGGACAGTGCACCCGTACTTTATTTGGTTGTGGCTAATAAACCACTACAGTTTAAAGTTTCCCATCGTGTCTAGCGTCTTACTGACCCCTCCATGAGTCTGTCCTGCCACAATATATATATATATATATATATATATGTAATGGGTATTCCCTCTAGTCTGACCCATCCAATCTCACATTGGCCCGTGTGGTCTAACCAGCCCTCCATTACATGGTCGTGTCTGGTGGTGCACCTGTAGGCAACAGGTCTCCTGAGTCTCCCGCAGGATGGTGTATGGGGATATCAACCAGACAGGCAGCTGACGTAGTGGGTGCGAGTCCTACCTATATCATGTGCAGCACCTCCACCTCATCAGGATCTGTGCTTCCGCAGGGAGATGGTCCTGGTGAGGAACTCCTTCTTGGTGGTGTCATCCACTGTTGAGTAACTTCACACTCACACAGTGGGGGTATCTTTGAATAGGGCATCTTTATTGATGGTATCGATGTAATAGACTGCCCCTGGCAGCTATCAGCTTTAGCCGCACATCTCTCCGTGCTGTCCCTTTGCCAGGTACGCCCTCCAAATTGGAGTGGGATCCCCTCTCCCCACCGGGAGATCACCCCTGTGCCAGGTCCCTGGACACAGTGTGGCCTTGACAGACTTGATTTGGAAACCCGTGCCACTAGTTACAGCACTAGTGGGCACAAAGCTATCCTGCAATCCCTTTCACAGGAGCCAAACACATCAGCAACAACAACTAACTTTGACAGTGTTGTGCCTTATATACCTCAGGGGGCATGCACATCTCTGATGTCACTAACCAGGGACTCAGAGCATGCAGCCACTCCCATCCATACATAGGGCACCTCACCAGAGTGTGAGGGAAAAACCTCCATAACTACTGCTGGCATTCCTGCACTTACCAGGGTTTACTGCCAGCATGGAAGATGTCTGCAGTCCATTATTATGCATGGCTACATATACATATACATATACATATACATATATATATATATATATATATATATATATATATATATATACAGTGCTCGACAAATAATGTTAACCTGTCGCCCGTTGCGAGTGGATT